>NC_092506.1:110055353-110292853 GCF_047511675.1 Marmota flaviventris | reverse complement strand
AAGATGCTCATTCCTTTATGATGCTTCATAACATGAGCCCATCCTGGTTTACTCACCCAACAAATGTCCATAGTGATGATGTGATGGTGATGTACATTTCAGATGAGAGTCATAGCCTTCTCTACTTTTTCTTCTTTCCCAGCAACCACAAAGGCAGTGTGTTGTGAGGGCAGTAGCAAAGGGTCAGGCATCAGGAGACTACAGTTCTTGTCTCAGAAATTTGCTATCCTAATTTGAACAGTTGGTCTCTGTGTTTCAGTTACTTTACCTGTAAAATAAAGATTTAATGAAATGTTGTTAATTACTTTCAGCTCTAAAATCCATTCAGTTTTTAATCAGTTGTTTAAGGACCAACTCAAGTATGTTATTCCCAGTCATTCTTATTTACATACTAAACACTGTACTTCTATTTAGTGTCACTGCTTTTCAAGTGCACGTGCCTTCTCAAGACTATTAAGCTCTTTGAGGGTAGCACATATTTATTGTTCTTTACAACACCAAATATTGCTGAGTATATAGTGGGGATCAAGTAGGTTTAAATTAATTTCATTTTCTATAACTTTAGCTATTAGCCCCCAGGAGCTGAAAGGGACCTAAAAATCTATCTTTATATCAGAATACTTAATTACTTTTTTTCACTTAGTAGCAAAGTCCCTGTCCTGAAATTATTAATATTCAATGAGATGTCCCAAGAAAGAAGGGCAGATCTAATATTGATCTAGAATGAAGTATGCTGATCTTGTGAATCAGGCCTTCTCAACTGCAATACTATGGAGATCTTCCCATCTTCTAAGGTCTTCTTCAATTTCTTTCTTTGGTGTTCTGTAGTTTTTACTGTGGAGGTCTCAACAAACATATGAAAAAATATTCATCATCTCTAGCAATTAGAGAAATGCAAATCAAAACTACTCTAGATTTTATCTCCAGTCAGAATGGCATTGATCAAGAATACAAGCAAATATAAGTCATGGCGAGGATGTGGGGAAAAAGGTACACTCATTCATTGCTGGTGGGATTGAAAATTGGTGCAACCACTCTGGGAAGCAAGTATGGAGATTCCTTAGAAAACTTAGAATGGAACCACCATTTGATCCAACTATCTCACTCTTTGGTTCATACCCAAAGGACTTAAAATCAGTATACTACAGTGACATAGCCACATCAATGTTTATAGCAGCTCATTTCACTATAGCTAAACTATGGAACCAACCTCAGTGAAGAAATGTGGTACATATACACAATGGAATACTACTCAGCCATAAAGAAGAATGAACTTATGGCACTATAAATTACTTGCCTGTAAATGGATGGAACTGGACACTATCATGCTAAGTGAAATAAGCCAATTCCCCCAAACCAAAGGCCCAATATTTTCTCTGATAAGCAGATGCTGATCCATAATGAAGAAGGTGGTAGGGAAGAATGAAGGAACTTTGGATTGTGCAGAGAGGAGTGAGGGGAGGGGAGACATAGATGATTACACTACTGGTGTGACTCAGCACCATGTACAGCCAGAGGAATGAGAAGTTGTACTCCATTTGTGTATAGTGTGTCAAAATGCATTCTACTGTCATGTATAACTAATTATAACAAATTAAAAAAGAAAGATTTTCCTCTTAAAAACCCAGTGTCACATAGAATCCTAATGTAATCATGCACTAGTATAAATTTAAGTCCTTGCAGGATGTGCTGGTGCACACCTGTAATCCCAGTGGCTTGGGAGGCTGAGACAGGAGGATTGCAAGTTCAAAGCTGGCCTCAGAAAAGTCAGGCACTAAGCAACTCAGTGAGACCTGGTATCTAAGTAAAATATAAAATAAGGCTGGGTATGTGACTCAGTGAGTTCAATCCCCAGTACCCAAAATATAAATAAAATAAAATAAAATAAAAATTGTAAAGAATGAAAAAGGAGGGGCTGGGAATTGTGGCTTAGTGATAGAGCGCTCGCCTAGCACGGGCGGGACCCGGGTTCGATCCTCAGCACCACATAAAAATAAAGGCATTGTGTTGTGTCCATCTACACCAAAAAATAAATATTAAAAAAACGAATGAAAAAAGAGACAGAAGCAAGGTGCAGAGGCAAAATGGCTAAATGGCTAAATGACTGCTTGTTGGAGCTGCCAACTTTATTCATACCAATAGGTTACATTTGGTCACTGGCATCAGTAGTACATTATTGTTCATTGTATCATTAGGGAGGTTACATACTCAGCAACATTATGCAGCTTATTCCTCAGTTACATACTAAGTTGTAATGTGCAATGTTAGGAGCTTTGTGTAGTTCTCAAGAAAGTTCATTGTATAAAGTTACTGTTATGTGGACAGGTTCAGGAGCAGCAGGAACTTGGTGAAACATTGTGGTTAACAACCTTTATTCCCAGGAACTGAGTGTCTGAGATCAAGGTGGAGGCTGTTAAGACTCTAGCACAGAGCCTCCTCATGGAGGGCATTACCACAGCAGGTAGGCATCCTGCACCTTTACACAGAAACTTTCCTAGGCATTGAGCACCTATTAGTTATCTTACTAGTTCTTGGGAGAAACTGCAGAATGTTTCAGCTGTGAAAAACAAAATGCCTATTATTCCTTGGGAGTTTGTTCATCAGAGGAAATTCACTGTCTTATATACTTCCACAACTAGAACCCTTACAAAAAACAAAAACAAAAAATATAGAACAACTAGGACTACAAAAGAAAGGTGTTAAGACAAAATCAAAGTCTAGTGTGACCTAAACCTTCAAAGAGCTCAGAAATGTAAAACTATGTATTAAAATTTTATTCACAAAAATAGAGCTCTATCTTGTGGAATGAAGAATTGTTAGAATGAACAAAGTTGGGCAAGATACAAAGACAAAAGTTGTCACAAAAAAATGCAGAAATTGATAAGGGAGGGGATAATGGGTAGCAAATCTTGGAAGTCACTGTAGAAGGCTGCTATGTGGGAAGGTTATTTTTTTTTTCTACTTCCATTTAAGGCTCCAGAGATGAAGCTAGGGAAGTTCCACTTGCTCATTCCTAGTCCCTGCATAGAAATGTCCTGAAATGTTGGAAAAACCAATTTAATTAAAAACATGTGAAAGAAAAGTCTGCAAATGAACCTCACATAATAATGTTGTGAAAAAAGTTCACTGAATAACGCACTTATAGAAAAAATTTTTAAAAACATCAGAAAAACATATTTCTGAAAGACAAAAACTCAATGTGACTTTTCAAAATTGAAAACAACTAGGTGGAAGGATAGAAACTATGAGAAATCAACATCAATCAGAATAAGTGCTCAACTTTCTCCTTGCTTCCTTAAGGCTTCAGTCTAAAACCATTTGGGCTGAGCAAGGTAGGCTCCAGTGAAGGAGACAAGTGGATAGAGGCCCAGCATAGGGTGTTGGCAGCATTGATTATATGGCATTATATGGCAACATCTGAGTAAGTATAGACAGCATCCATTCACTTTGGATTAGATTGCCAGAGCATGATTATTCTGGACAGGACTTTATGCAGAGTGAGAGAGTAGTGGAAACGGATCAACCTCAAAATGTTGCTGGAGTCTGAGTATACTGAAAAGGGTATCACATGAATCTTGATAGAATTCAAGCAGTGTGAAGAGGACCACTAATATGGAAGATAGTAGCAGTGGCTTGGTGAGGAATATTGTAACTCAAGTGACATGAGTGGTGACTCAGAAAAGGATGTGGAAACTGAGTTGAGAAAGGTATCTGTACAAGGGGACAGTGACAGTGGCCTGGAGTAGGGCTATGAAGCCCCAAAAGGGTAGGATAGTGACAATGGAAATTTGATTATATACAAAGGGGGTTGATCAAATAAGCAATGTATAGAGAATGATAGAAATTCAATTTCTCACTAGCATATAAATTATAAATTATAAATATGGAATGAGGGGGAAATAAAACCAGAATGAATCCTAGATGTAAATGTGTGTGTTTATGTACACATTTGTATGTTCTCTAGAGGTGACTGTGGATAGACCTAGTACAGAGACACTTCAATAACAATAATCTTGCCTATCACTCATATTTTGCTTTCTAGATGTCCTTTCCCACTAAACAGAACTAGAGACCTTCATAGGGAAAGTATAAAATGAGACTGGAATATTTGCCTTGGGCAAAATAAGAATATGTTCAAAGAATGTTGGGGAATGCTGGAAGGACACAAAATTAAATTTGAAATGACTCTCACAGGCCAAATTTGAACATCAAAATAGCCAAGGCCTGGTGGTGCATGCCTGTAATGCCAGTTACTCAGGTGGCTGAGGCAGGAGGATCACAAGTTTGAGGCTAGCCTGGGCATCTTATTGAGTGAGACTGTGTATCAAACAAAAGAAAAAAGGGTGTAGCTCAGTGGTAGAACACTTTGGGTTCAAGCCCCGGTGCACAACAAACAAAAGTAGTAGAAAAATAATTATTTGAACAAAACAGTAATTATGAATTAATGTGTATAATCAAAAAATAAGAGAAGAAAATTCTCTTTTAAAGAAATTTATTTTTTAGCTTTAGGTTGACATAATATCTTTAAATTTTATGTGGAGCTGAGGATTGAACCCCAGTGCCTCAGGCATGCTAGGTGAGCACTCTACCGCTGAGCCACAAACCCAGCCTGAGCCTTTTTCTTATAGAAGAATGCCAACTAATAAGTACAAAAGAAATATTGGAATTGAAAAATTACTATCTATTAATAATCATGATAGTAATTAATTCAGTTGAAAATCACTAATGCATATTAAAACTAGTTGATGAAAGTTGAAAGATAATGAAATGTTTGTGAAGTTCTATAGTTTGTGTCTTGAATGTCCCTACAGGTCCATATGTCAAAGACCTGGTAGCTAGCTTGTGGTGCTCTTGCAAGGTGGGGGAACTTTTAAGAGGTGGGGTCTAGTGGAAGAAAGGCACAACCTTAATGGGAACATTGGGATCTGCACTCCTTCTTCTGTCTTTGCTTCCTGGCCACATGAGGTGCATAGGCCTCCTCTGCTATGTATTTCTGTCATGATGTACTATACTACCAAGTATACAAAGCAATAGGGCCAAGTGATCTTGAACTGAAACCTCTAAAACCATGAATTGAAATAAACCTTTCCTCCTTTTAATTTGATTATTTTTTGGTATTTTGTCACAGCATTGAAAAATTGTTATGTGGTCTCAAATAATCTCCCTGCAAAATAGTTGTTAATTACAAAGAAAAAATGAGTAATTTTATAGAAGAGGAATAATTTTGTTGCCAATTAACATCACTAGTGATGAAACAAAATCATATGCCCCTTGATAGAAATATTAGTTTATATGACATTCCTGCCAAAGATGTATATCCCGAATCAAGCAGAAATATCAGGCAGGCTGAATCTGAGGGACATTCACAAAGTACTAGCCTAAGTTATTTAAATTATTGAGATCATTTTTGAAACTCAATAAAAGATTATGAAACTATTCCAGGTTGGGGGTGGGGGAGCTAAAAGGACATGGCAACTATCAGCAATATTGTGAATATTGGGTTCAGGTATTTTGCTATGAAAATATGACTGAGAGAAACTGATGAATTTAGTGTCTGTGGTTTACATGATAGCAGTGTATCAATGTTAATTTTGTAATGGGGATTACTGCATTGTGGTTATTTGGGAAAATGTCACTGATTTTAGGAAACACACTGAAGAATCTGGGGCTTATGAGGCATAGTGGCATTGACTTATTCCCAAATGGTCCAGAAAAAAATAAATTCTGTTTGATCAAATTAAGATAAGGTTAAATTATATGACTTAGTCTAGAGTTTGGTTGCATTAGAAAGTAAGTATGCAGCAAAACTTAGAATTCACATAGCTAGAAAAAATGACAAGAAATGTTCAATAAAGACTTGTATAAATCATTTCAGACATGAACACTGTACTTCTAGCCTCTGCTTTCAATGTGAAAAGATGTTAGGAAAGTATGTATCCTACTGCAATAACTATAAAAATGTGTAAAGTAATAAAAAGTCAAATATTTTAAAATAACATTTTAAATAACATATTTAAAATAATATGTAAATTCAAAGCAAAAAGAAACTCAATTCCAGAAAAGAACAAGCACTTATTAGTAGGACAGAGACAAACAGTAAATTTCTTCCTTGAAGATACCTGAAACCTTTTCACTGCTGATGAAAGAATAGGCTTGCCATAGACAGATTTGGGTCACTAGGAGACACCAGCATATTTTAAAATTTGATTTTATTATTTTTTTGCCAGCATATTTTTTAAACAGTCTTTTGGGAAGAATGGTAAAGATCATCACTATGCTAGCCACAAGAAAGGGGAGTCTATAAACTTCTGCACACTGCATCTTGGGCTGCTGTTTAGATTCAGCAATGCACTGATTACCCATTTGAGTCCAATGAGATAGAACATACACACACACAAACATGTTATGTGAAGTGGGTTTATTATTTCCATATAGGCCACAAGGGAAAGACCTCTCAGATCCATTGTGAGCTCATCCCCTAAGGCTCAAGAAATCTGTCCTAGAGAGACAGACTTCACTGAAGTGTGCCCCATTTGGCACCACAGCCGAGGGACCCTAAAAGGCAGCTCACCCTGGATTATGCACACAGGGATCATGGGACACTGAGAAAAACTTTGAAGGACATCCTGCTTTTACAGGGAACATTTGTGTAGCAGTGGGAGGTAGGAAGGTGATAGTGGAGGTGGATAGCAAAGGAGGAAAAGAATAAAGTTTAGAAAAAGAGGGAAAGAAATTAGAGTTGAGATATGGCATGGACATACATCTTGTTATGTCTCCCAGAAGCAAGAAAATTTAGAGGTGACATTATTGGGTTACGAGAACCTTAATGAGTGCATTAACAGAATTGAATGGATTAAGTAGGTGGTAACCATAGGTAGATAGGATGTGGCTGGAGGATGGGGGTCACGGTAGTGTGCCTTTGGAGCATATATTTTGTCCATTGGGAGGAGAGCACTCTTCCTAACCCCGTTTCTGGGTTATCAAGTCCTGAGCTTCTTTCCTGCTCCACACTCTTCCACGATGATGTTCTGTCTCACCCTTGGGGCCAAGGGTCTATAGATGGAGTTGGTCATCTATAGATTGAGACCTCTGAAACTATAAGTCCAAAATAAACTTTTCCTTCTCTACATTGCTCTTTTCAGTTCTTTTGGTCTCAATGGTGAAAAGCTGACTAAATAACCTTTTTTTTTTTTCAGTGCTGGGGATTGAACTCAGGGTTGCACTTGTTCATAGGCAAGTACTTTACCACTGAGCCACCTCTCTAGCCCATGAACCGGTATCCTTGGAATGCCAAATGACTGTGCTTGAGCTGGGAAAGCACTGGGAAGTCCATTGTTTCCTATCTCCTGCTAACATGTGTAAGAATGTTTACTCTGTTAATGTCAGGAAAATAAGAATGACTTATTTTCTGAAGATGGCATCATGAACTGGTGGAAATAACTTTGTGTCCATGGAGCAAAACCTTCAGTGTCCACCATACTATTCGTTCTAATGTTTGCTTAATCATGGTAATGATAAATGTGATATTTAATTACAGATACATGTGTATTTTTAATTGGAGCTTTTCTGGTCCATCTCACCTATCTAAGCTAACAAAGAGATTCTAGAATGGTCCTGTTTTAAATCTTACTATACAGGGCAGACTTCTTGGAGAAAGGAAATGCCATTCTCTGTCATGGGGGAATCCATTGTTCACAATCATCATTGACTGACCATGGGAGCCACGCTGAAGGCACCACGAAGGATGATGTGGGGTTAAGGAGGGAGCATGGGTACCATCAGGACAAACAGGCCAGGGAAGACAAGAGTGTGAAGGGTGAGATACATCTGTGACATTTCAAATGTGATCTCAGGGGAGCAAAATCCTAGAATCTATAGTTACAAGAATTGTAGTCGCAGCATTCATGAACATAAGTCCGATTGTTGAAGTCATATGTCAAGTTTCTGCAGAACTTCTGACACACCGTATATAACACCTGGAGAGTGTTATCTGCAATAGGAAAGAGTCATAGAAAAAGTCAGTGATCTAAGATCTAAAGGCTGGTCAAACTTGGCACCACTCAGGCAGCAGGGGATACATAGGGATGGTCTCCCAGCTTATATTTCCAAAGAACACCAAGTAGAAATTGCTGGCCAGTAGTGGCTGGGTTGTTTGCCAGTGTTCCTGGAAACTCTGCACACCAGCTTGATTCCTTTTCTTGCTTTGCAAATAGTGCTCTTGTGTAAAAATCTGGTGACCCATTTTTATTGGGAATATAGAATCTCCACCTATTCTGTCCCATTTCCCCAAGTCCTCTTCTGACTGCATACACATGGACCTGTGCTCTTCATGCTCAGGAGCACTCTGTGGTTTGGTTCTTCCCCTGGGTTTGCCACAAGTCTAAAATATAAAATTGCTGAGATACTCTCCTACTACTTATAAGGTTCTCACAGCATCTCCATGATCCTCTTACTTACTCTGGTAGATCTTTAGGCTCATGCATGACTCATTTTTCTTAGTATAACAAACACCAAATCCTCTTCTACAACGATCTGAACGTGTGCGAAGGTGGCAGATTATGCATCTTGTAGATGTTGCTTCTGGAGAGCACAGAGCTTGTTGTGAGATCAGGCAGAAGAAGAGAGTTTGCATGGAGCTGGAAATATTACACCTGCAGGGAGTGGGGTGGTTAGGGGGTGGGTGGTTGGATGAAGAGCCGGTGGTGGAGTATTTAGGCAGTACACCGTTGGACCTTTTACCAACTCCTCAATCCATAGGAATAAAAAGAAAATGCCATTATGCAAATAAAAGGACTCAGCTCTTTTAATTTGGGTGACTTTAAGCAAAAGGTTAGCCTTCATATGATTGATTTCTCCAGATTAATTTGATAAAAGTATGCAATGTACATGTATAAATATACCACAGTTAATTCCATCTTTATATCTATAATGCACTAATTATATAAAAATATAAGGAAGACAAGTAGAGTAGAGGAAGGGAAACAGGAGGAGGAAGGAGGGGAGGGAAAGAGGTGGCACTAGGGACTCAATTGGAGCATTATCCCATGTATGTTTGATTATGTCAGAACAAACTTCATGAAAATGGCAGATTAGAGAAGTTCACTTTCCTGGTTGCTCTGTGGCTGAATCAAGAATTCAGACACAACTTCTCAGCAAGATGAGAAAGGGGAACTTTTCTGGGAATTAACTCCAGACATTCAAAAATAGATCAGGGACTCAGGTGGTCAGCTTATAGAAAAAATGGCCAGTGCTACTGGTAGTGGCACTTGCAGGTGCTATCTTCTCTGTACTAAAAATAGTGGAGGGATACATCAATTAAAGGAACCCCTATTTTTAGGAGGTCTGAGGTGTGTCTGAATATGGAGAAATCAGAGATCAAACACACTGCCCTATTCACCTGAAAGGTGTCCTGCACAACTTTGTGTGGGAAAAGAAGCTGAACTGCTCCCGACTACCAGGGAAATCAGAGGAGGGAAGCATTTTTACATTTCACTGTGGGATCTGAATCCTGACAACTGTGCCTAACCAGAAAAACAGGTTTGGCAAACCCACACCACATGGCATAATGTGTGTCTAGTGACCAGAAGAAAATAAAATGTGGAGACGGGTTTATACATGGGAGAACTGGTTGGGGAAACACACCAGAACCATCCTCCTCCACCCCCTCCAGAACAACAGTTTGATAGCTCAGCTAGGAGAGTTGCTAGAGAGTCCTGCCAGGCTGGGAGAGATGCACCCTGGTGAGAATTCAAAAGGCTAGGGGAGCCTAAACCCAAAAGTCCACAAGTATCTGAGGGGAACAAGAAGAAACAGGAAGAAACTGGGCCCTCCACTACACCAGTGAAACTCAGGTTTTTTTCTTGGAGGAGTCTCCTAGCATGGTCTCGCAACTGCCCTGCTGGGAGGTGCACTGATTGAAAATCTTCAGATCAATCCACCATTAAAGGAAGAATCTGTAGCCTAAATGAACCTAAACTCTGTCCCCAGGAGTCCTGCCTAGGGATCTCCCTTCACACTTCAGCCTCCCCACCTAATACATCTGAGAAGGGAAGCTGAGAATTTTTGAACTCCAACTGAAACAATCCTTTAACACAATCAATGAATTGGCAAAAGACCTGACAGACACTTCACAGAAGAAATATAAATGGTCAACAAATATAAGAAAAAAAATCAACATCTCTAGCAATTATAGAAATGCAAATTAAAACTACACTGAGATTCCATCTCACTCCAGTCAGAATGGCAATTATCAAGAATACAAGTGACAATATTGGTGAGGATATGGGGGGAAAGGCTCACTCATACATTGCTGGTGGGACAGCAAATTTGTGTAACCACTCTAGGAAAGCAGTATGAGATTCCTTAGAAAACTTGGATGGAACCACCATTTGACCCAGTTATCCCACTCCTCGATTTATACCCAAAGGACTTAAAATCAGCATACTACAGTGATACAGTCATATCAATGTGTATAGCAGCTCAAGTCACAATAGTTAAACTACGAAACCAACCTGGGTGTGCCCTTCAATAGATGAATGGGTAAAGAAAATGTGGTCTATATACACAATGGAATACTATTCAGCCATAAAGAAGAATGAAATTATGGCACTTGCCAGTAAATGGATGGAACTGGACACAATCATGCTAATTGAAATAAGCCAATCCCAAGAACCAAAGATCAAATGTTCTGATATGTGGATGCTAACCCATAACAAGGGAGGGTGGGTAGGGGAAGAATAAAAGTTCATTGAATTAGAGAAATGGGAATGAAGAGAAAAGAGGGGGAATGAAAATAGAAAAGTCAGTAGAATGAATCAGACATAACATTCCAATGCTCGTATATGAATACACAACCAGTGTAACTCCATATCATGTACAACCACAGCAAATGGGCATACATTTATGAGTGGAAAAAATGTCCTAAGGGAAATCTTTCTGAATCTTGAGGACTGGTAGGGACAAAGGAAATAAGTAGGATGGAGGTGCAGTGATGTAGAGGCTTGTGCACCTGCAGGAGAGTGGTAGAACTTTGAGAAGAACATAAAGTTGGCAAGGAAAGCAGAGAGGCATTCGGAAGGCTGGTTTCTACTTTATGAATATGGTCAAAGCTCATCCCCACATGGACACAATTACACATGTAGAATTTCCCTGGAGCTCCCTGGATCCTGTCGCTGGATCCCCACTCCTCAGATCTGGGACTCACCCACAATGAGGCAGGTGAGGCAGAAGAGTGACAAGAAGCATTTGTTCATTCTGATCCAGAGGTTTCTTGTGCAGGGGAAAAGAAATAAGAAACTGGGGCTTGTAAGCACAGATCTTTAGGCTCTAGGGAAGAGACTTTCTCCTTTATCATAGGCTAGTGATTATTCATGCTTAATGGGAGCCAATAACACAAGGTTTCTTCCTGGAGCTCAAGTGCATTGATTGGCCTCCCCACAGCAGAAAATAACAGTAATAAAAAATAAGGTTCATTGTAGTAATCACAATTGTACCATAGTTCCCACAGGTAAATGGATCTAGGAAGCTTTGGGGATACCAAAATCCACGGGTGCTCAATATATAAAATGGTGTATTCACATATGACTTATGCGTATACTCTGGTAAATTTTAAATCATCTCTAGATTATTTGTGGTTCCTAATATAATGTAAATGATAACTAAATGGTATATTGTACTGATGAGGGAATAATGACAAGGAAAATGTCAGTACATGTTCAGTACAGATGTGACTAATTTTTTCCAAGTATTTTTGATCTGTGGTTGATGCAGAAGTTGTGGCTTTGAGGGCCACTCTGTTGTTGTTATTAATTATTATTCTCCTTATTTCACAGAGGAAGAAACTGAGACTTGGTGAGGCTTGGTGAAACAGAATTTTACTCATGGCAACACACTAGTGACAGAGTGTGAGTACTCATAGTAAGATTTTCTAATTCTGGAGTCCACACTTTTTGCCACTGTGATTCAATGCCTTTTTTGAGATTTATATTCAACAAATATTCGTGGAGAACTTTTAGATGATAGACACAGTTCAATGTGCTGAGGGAAGAGCAATGAATAGGTAGACAACCTTGTCTAGCACCTCTCTTTATAAGGGAGAAACAGGAGCATGAAAGAGACAAAAAGATGCAGAACCAGTGACAAGCTGAGCCTCCCATCTAGAACTTCTAATTCTTAACCCAGAACTCATTCACTCTATCAGAAATCTGTCCTGCAAAGCCAGAGAATGTTTGTTTTGTGGGGTTGTGAAATCCTCCCTAGAATTACCCACAACTTTATCTTTAGTATATTCATATTTTGAGTCTGGCCAGTTGTGCTCATGATTCAGGTGTCTAGCTCTATGAATGCTAACTTAGTTAAGGTTCACCCTGGGTAAAGCACTGGAAACTGAAAAATACTGGCATTCTAAGTATCCTAAACCTATTGCTCAGCTCATGGGAACTTGGCTGGAAATACCAGAAACATTTTTTTATTGAACTGATTTAATGACATATTCTTTAGGTGTAAGAAAAACATATTCATTAAAAGATGGTGAGTCTGATGTTTTGACACATCAGATGAAGATTGGATAGAATAAGGACTTGAGTGGAATGTCATAAAGTTTGCGACGTTTCCTTTCTGTGACTCCTCAGTGTGGAGCTTAAGAAGAGAATCAGAGCCTTCAAGACCTAGACATGAAAGAATTAGTTCCAATTGATTCTGTATGGAGAGTAAGGTTGTAAAATCTTTGAATCTCATTTCATATTCTTCCAGATTCCAGGAAAGGATAATAGAATCTATGGCATTTTTCAGAACATTCCTGTTTTTTGTTTTATACATATATATTTTCAAGTTGTTGATGGACCTTTATTTTATTCATTTATTTATATGTGGTACTGAAAATTGAACCCAGTGCCTCAGACATGCTAGGCAAGTGCTCCACCACTGAGCCACAACCCCAGCACACATTCCTGGTTTTATCAAGAAGGCAAACCCCTGAGCCTTTGGATCTTTAGTTCCCTCAGCCATTTTTTTGTCCCTTGATTTCTCTGCTTTATCCTCCATTTAAAGATACAGACACCAGAATGAGAACAAGGGAAGCAGCCATGGTGATCAAAATGCAGTGGGTTTACACAATGTCTACTCTTCTTCCTTCCTGCTTGTCCTTGGTAGATGCCCCTTGAATTTTGAATCTCCAGTATATCAGACTATTTCCAGTTAAAATTGTGGAATTTTGTCACTCTACCCAGATATCGAGATACAGTGAGGTAAATGCCATTCTTCTGTAATACCTTCTTAGATCAAATTTTCTCTTGAAAAAATAAGGTGGTTTTTCCCACCCCCTGGGGAGGTCTGGAGTCCTGTGGTTGGTCACTATATAACTCATCATTGTCTTTAGCAAGCCATTTATCTGTGATGTTAGATTTTGACCATTTTCACAACTATATCATTCTATGGTTCATGACATCAATTATGAGAATGGATACCAAGCTCTGTTATTCTGAAGTGCTTTATTTACAGAGTACCACTATCCACGATGCCACTGAGTTCTGGGGCACAACATCCAAATTAATGTATCCCCATGCCACAAATGCCCTCCTTTCAACATAGAAGCTGTTTGCTCTGCTCTGAGGAAGATAAAAAGAAACACTGTGTCCTTGTGCTCATGGTCTTTCTTGTCTCTGGGGTGGGTGACTGAGATATTGGTGACATCATGGATGAGCAGTCTTTGTTGGTACTTTGCTATGTAAATGCTCTCCTATGTTTTGAAGGAATGGCACAGAGTCAGGGATGGGGCTGTTTTCTTCCTGGGTTCCCAGAGGGCATCACTGGATTTATGGAGTGTAAATGGAGACTAGAGTGAGAGACAATGGCCTTTTAAAAAACTCTAACACATGGAGGGTGGGTGCCTGCTGTAGGGTCCAGGGAAAATTGGTAGAATATATACTCAGCACTCCCTCCCAACTCCAATTGCTTATGGGGAGAGAGGTAAAGGAAAAAGAGTGACACCAACATTTGTTGACTGCTTACTATGTGCCACACAAGCAGCTAACTGATTTCACATAGACTGTCTCATGGATCCCTCACAACAACATGGTGGTGGAATAACTGGGAAGGAGCAAAGATGGGATCCAAGCCTAGGTTAGGGTAACTCAAATTCAGATTTCTCCACATTGCTGTCAATGTGATACTTCAAATGAAAAATTACAATGGATAATCAAAAACTGCAAAAAGCCCTTTTTGGGACTTTTTTTTTTCATGCTGATTTGTTAGTATCTTCCCTTCATTCTTGAGCAAGTTTTACTAATAAGGGATTTGGTGTCTTGGTTTTGAGATGCTATGATTTAGATGTGGTTTGTCTCCTATGTGATAATGTTTGGAGGTGGTGAGACCTTTGAAATGTGGGATTTAGTGGGAGGTCATAAATCACTAGAGGCATGTCCTCAGGAGAAACTAAAGTATTTCTCAAGAGATCCTTAGTTAGTTTTCCAGAGAACAAGTTTTTATAAAATGGCCTCTCCCTGCTTTGGCTTCCTATCTTGCCATGTGATGTTTCTCACATGCTTTTCTACTATGCTACCATTTGCCACGATGTGATGTAGTCAAAGAGGTTCTCACCAGAGCCAGCACCATGCTGTTTGAACTCTAAACCTCTGAACTAAAGAAATCTCTTTCTGAAGTGTTCAGCCTCAAAAATTTCATAGAGTAACTGAAAAGAAACTAATACACAGGTTTGTAAATCTTAACAAAACACATTTCTATGTTTTATTAATTTCTAACTGATAAAAACAATGCCTTAGAGTATCAAATGTTGGCAACAAACCACAAGAATATTAGCAGTCCCTGAGATTTGGTTACCAATAGAAATGAGTGAAAGATTAGGAATTAAATAGTTTCATTTTTATTTTTGAACTTGCAGGGACACAAAGGCCACTCTGGCTTTATTTGTGTGGAAACTTTCTGATGAACCAATGTGTAAAGATAGACAAAATGAAAGAGCATCTCACTGTGTCTGTATTTCAGGATGTGGATTTTTTTCCTGATAAAAATGTTCAATTTCAGAAAGTTGGCACATTCCTAACTGTAGCTTGGTTATTTTTATAAAACCTCTTCCCAGCAGGCTAAATGAAAAGAAGCTCCATATTATTGGGCAAACTTTAGTAAGCCATGTTAGAATTGGTTTGGGGATGCAAACAGGAGAAATCTATAATGTGTTTCCTTGTCAAATGGCATAGTTCATAATTCTTTTAAAAATTTGAAGCAGTCATTAAGGAACTGGCACTTTTGCCATTATCCTTTATGTTTTACAATTTGGTAAAACTGAAGGTATTTTTAGACAAAGCCAGTTTGCCTTTATCCTTTTGATTTTGCTTGCTTTAAGCATACTGAAAACATCAAAGAATTCTTGTATTAGTTTTTTTAAATTTGTTTTAATTAGTTATACATGACATATTTTTATCATATACAATGTTGGCTGGGAACAAAAGCTTCTTTCTTTCTTCTTTTCACAGCTGGAGCCTCTACAATGCTGGGTAGCCAGCTAGTTTTGCCACTTTGGTAATAAAAAGAAATCTCCTCACACTGTGACCATTCATTACTTTGATGACAGGCACACATTGACTCTTCAGAGAACTCTAAAATAAATTTTGACATCAGGCCAAAAACAAACAAAACTCTCAGTTCTATCAGAAGTAGTTTTCTAAATCATTACATTTAAAAATTTTAATGGAGAACAAGAAGTCTTGTCTATCACATAGAAAGTTTCCTGGCTTTCAGGAGCCTGAGTGAACCTATTTTATTTTTTCCCCACATTTTTTATTGGTGCATTATAGTTGCACATAATGGGGGGCTTGTTGTTTTGTATTTATACATGCACACAATAAGAATACATATTCTTTTCAAGTTCATGTGGGACATTCTCCAAGAGAGGTCACATAGTGAGTGAATTAAAAAACAAATCCAAATACATTTTAGAAGACTGAAGTCAGATAACATTTGTTTTATTACTACAATAAAATTAAGGATCCACAAGAAAATTTGCACAAACCTCAAATATTTGGAAATGAAACAACATACTTCTAAACAATCCATGAGTCAAAAAAAGAAATCACAAGGGGAATTAAAATATATTTGGAACTGAATGGAAATGAAAACACAGTATATCAAAATCCATAGGTTGCATTAAATAAGGATACAAAAGTATGTATTTTCTGCTTTGAAAAACTATATCAGAAAAGAAAAAAGGTCTACAATCAATAATTTTTTCCTTAAGAAACTATAAACAAGCTGGACTTGATGGCACATGCCTGTAATCCCATCTATTTGGGAGGCTGAGGCAGGGTTGTAAGTTTGAAGCCAGACTGAGAAATGGAGGGTGCCTCAAACCAACAACAAAAAAAGCAATGTGCTTCCTGGAAGTGTAACTCAGTGGTAGAGGGCCCCTGGGCTTAATCCCTAGTCATGGGGGAGGAGAGAAACTGTACCTGGAAGAAGGCGGGAAATAATCAATTTTAGAGCAGAAATCCATGGACTCAAGCTTCTTTATCCCATAGAGAACAAATCAATGAAACCAAAAGTTGTTTCTTTGAAAATATCAACAAAACTGACAGGTAGTTAGCAAATCTGACAAAATAAGAGAAGACATGAACTATCAAAACCCAGGAATGAAAGAATGGCATCACTACAAACCCTAAAGAAACAAAAAGGGATTTATGAGAAGGTTATGAACAATTATACCCTCAACTTAGACAACCTTGATGAAATGTGCACATTCCTAGGAAGATGCAAATCTCCAAACTGACTGCAGAAGAAATAGAAAAAGTGGATAGAACTGTAGGAAGTAAGGAAAAGCGGATACCATTCATAGCAGCATTATTTGCAATAGCCATAGGCAGAAACCACCACTGAAAGAACCTATTTTAATAAGTCAACCCCCCCACACACCTTTTTTTTCCTTTCCTTTCCTTTCCTTTTCTTTCCTTCCTTCCTTCCTTCCTTTCTTTCTTTCTTTTTCAAGAGTCTACTCTTGAAACAATTTGAAAGAGATGACTTTATTGATGATAGGGTTTACTGAAAGCTACTTTCTAACAATCTGAATGGTTAAAATAATGAACAATGTTTAATGGATAAAGGCTTCAATTCCAAGATCTTAAACAAGTGCTGCTGAAAAAAAATTCTTCTTGGCTATCCTGCTGATGTGTAAAAAGAGGGCAAAATCCAATGTCCTTGCAAACTTTTAAGTGCCTTGGAATATTCTTCCTGGATGGGATTGAAATAAAAAAATGTCTTTGCCAATTTACTTGAAAGGAGAAATCTAGGATCACTAGAAATACTTCAGCTGTCTTTTTTATTTTTTATTATTATTAGAGCTTTATGGTTACACATAGTAGTTGCGTTCATCTCATGGAAATCAATTTCAGTTCATAATTTTCCCTTTTCCCCTCCCCGCTCCCATTGTTAGGGGAAAGACATATGAAGATGGTGGGAACATGAGATTAAGAGAATAATTCTGTAAAATGGGCGTTCACCCTGCTGACTCCACATGCTTTCTTTGCTAAAAAGCAATTAGACTGCAACCCTGCCAGGCCTAAGTAGTCAGGATATGCAAACTGAGGCAGGGGAAAAGGTCAGGCAGGCAATGTAGGTAATGAAGGATGGGGGAGTCAAAGGAGGATGAAGACTGTTTATCAAAAAACAGTGGATTGCTAATAATTAACCTCCATGCCCTTGCCCTTGGTCACTTACATGGGGGAAGAAAGAGAAGACAATAATTAAAAGGGGGTCCTGGGCCCTATAAAAAAGCAAGTGCACTCCACCCCCATGGGCTCTTGCCTCTGAGGCTCCAATTTTCTTTGGAAAAGTTTGCCTCTATTAGTTTCTTAAATAAAACTTGCTCTCTAGGCTTGCCTCAGTGGCTCTTGGGTGTTTAATCTTTAACACCAGGGAATAAGAACCCTTTCTCAAAGGACTGATATCAGCTGGGGACTCTCCCGGGATTGTCACCAAGGTAAGCTCCTCTGCACCTTACATCTCGGGATACCTGTCAGCCATTTAAATGTTTTCAGTTTGGCTGCCAATCTTAAAATCTTGGATGAAAGTCTTCATAATGTATTGTCACTCCTAATCACCCGCTCTGTGGTCAGGCATGTTTGGCTCAGCAAAGGTTATTTTCTACTTTCCTATCTTGGTTCAGAGCATGTCTGGTGCTAATAGACAGTGGCCCCTGATTCTGTTCATTCTTTGGATGCAGGGGAGTTGAGCAAAGGCAAGAAGCAACTGTGAGATTCTGACCAGGAATAAGGAAAAGCCTGGATCCCTTTTGTTCACATATTGAAACCTTAGAAGCCTATAGGTCTTGTCTCTATGCTCCTGTGTGTCCTATTAGCTTCTTGGCTGCAGAAGGGAGACTTTTACCAATCCATTCCTATTTTTCAGAGATCTTGGGAAACATATTTGAACCCATCATCCTCAAGGTGATAAGGCCTCCCAATTACAATCTCCATTTCAAAATCTCCAAGATAATGGGGCCCATACCCTTTCAATTCACCCCTTAGATTTCTTCAACAAAAGTACATTAAGCATTCAACAACCACTAGATGTCCTCCTTGTCCTCTGGAGATTCCATTGCATAAATTATTTATTCCAGCATTCACCCCTAATGACCCTGGCCTTGCACAGACTTCTTGGACCTTGCTTAATAGAAGGATAACTCTTACTAGCTAGGCTCACTAAATCATAGGCACACAAAGCAGAGGAATACTGTAGGCTGCCATTCTTGGGTACCACATTTGGAAATTTGATAGTGACCGGGGAAAGCCACTAAGTCTGTGTTCCCCAGGTCTTTCGCATGTGGCAAACAAAGACCATTGCATTCTTGCTGATGAGGCAGCAATAAATCTTACAGGACATGGGAGTGAGAGATGGGTTTTGCTGACCATCAGAAATTCATAAGGGAGATGTCCCTAGCAAAGTGAACAATTTCTCTGGCACAGGTGCCTGAATTCTGTTTTCTTGTATTAGATGGGAGCTTCAATCTCAATACTTATTCCAGGGTCACCACTAGCCTGAATACTGGAAAATTTGGGCAAGGTTGACGCACAGATACTCAAGAAAAAGTACCTCTTTTTCTTCTGCTACCAAACATGGCCTCAATACAAACTCTGATGGAGAGTCATGACCATCAAAGGGGGTATACTAAGGAGAAAATCCCCCAAATCTCTGCTTCCTTTCATCACTTGTCAACAGCCCACATGCTCCCACACCCCCAATCAAATTGTTATCAAGAAAATAGTATCTTCCATTCTGAGTGAGGTCCAATTTTCCCACAAGTGTTTATTAACTAATGGTAGGCTTAACACAGACAGACCAGGATTTATTCCAAGAAAGGCATCTAAGGGTTTCATGGTCTCCCAGGGTAATAAGTCATATGTTAAGGGCAGATAATCTGGAAACTTGCATCTTTTTCATGCCTACCCATAAAGGAGGAGAGACGTTATGTCCATGCTGGTAAGGTAGCAGTTAAATACAGAGGTCATGGAAGGAGAAGGGACTGCTGACCACTAGAGGCTCCAAGATTGGGAAAATGTCCCCTTGCCAAAGAGACAGTTTCCTGGGTGAAAGTATCCATGTTCTGTTCTCTTTCATTCATTTCACTTTTTTTGTTCAGAGGGGAGTTTCATCCTCAAAAGTAATAATAGGGGATATAATAATCACAGTTGAAAAAAAGGAGATGCCTTATAATTTTCTGTATCCAAATCTGGCCTGATTACCAGCTGGGGAAAGTAAAAATTAAAAAATGGTTTCCAGGGGGAAACATAGGCTATAAAACTTCAACTTAAGAGACTGGTTTTACAAAAGGTAGAAGAAAAAAATTATCAAAAGTGCCCTATGTATGAGATTTTACCTAAGGAAAGGTAGCTTTCCTTACTTCTTAGAAACTTTCTGCCAGGTATCTATCCAAATCTTGCATGGAATGTAAACTGCATAGGCAATTTTTCAAAATTAGTTTGGGTCTAGAGGGGAAAAAAGTGTCACTTTTAAATTCAAGCTGATGTGGGACTTAAATGGCTTTCTTGTCTGCTCTTATACTCTGTGACTCTGTTCTCTTAATAAGCTCCCCCTAAATGCTTGAGCACAGGGAGAAAATGGAATGATTTTATATGTACAAGTCTCCTTTACCTTGAGTACACTTACCTGAGGATTTCAGGGCTTTCACATTCTTTAAATATCTGGTCTGATTCTAATTTGATCCAAAAGTGCATTGTGGTCCGATAAAGATGTTCTGTGTGCTCATTTACTAGAGTAATTAATAATAATTAATAACCTGTCACCAATAAGTTATGTCTAACATTTTGTGTCATTCTTCACTCTAGGTTGGAAATGTCACTGTATTTTTGGAAGGTAATAAGGAGAACCTCATTTATTTAAAGTCTGACAATGTGAAA
Organism: Marmota flaviventris; assembly: GCF_047511675.1. Taxonomy (NCBI): domain Eukaryota; kingdom Metazoa; phylum Chordata; class Mammalia; order Rodentia; family Sciuridae; genus Marmota; species Marmota flaviventris. The sequence goes on along the minus strand of NC_092506.1, from coordinate 110,272,433 downwards.
CATGAAAACATTTCTCCACTTTACCACAAAAAAAGAGTTAAAAGCTCTCTTAGCTTGTTTGATTAATGTTTCAAATGCAGTGTTGTATTGTGTTAACTGATATCCATATAGACTCAGGAAACAATGTATGAGAACTTTGTAAAATAATGTTTAAGAAAGAGACAAAGATCAGCTTCAGAAATAAAACACTTTACCTAAGATTTGTCTAGAGGCCACCTCACCTCAGTTAAGACTCTGCCTCTATGTTAGGATGGTTCCAACTTACTTTATGTTAGGATGGTTCCAAAGTAGTTTAGACTTGAGTTCATTTAAAGTTAAGTTCAAAAGATAGATATTTTTTTGTTATAAAGATTACTGTGATCTCAAACAGTGAATATAATATGTAGCTAAGTAAAGGTTTGGGACTATACAAATTAAGTTTCTTGATTCATAGCTATTATGCAAACTAAATATGTTTTTGCTCTTGTCAATTACATTTTGTATTTTCCTTGTAAAACTTTATAATTGTTGTCTGATTGTTATGCAGAAATATAACTTCTAATATAACAACCTGAGTTAATTTGAGATAATAAACCATACCTATAGGATAAAGAGAATATAAGGCTGACTTTCAGCACTAATTCTGACCCTAATTAAATGGAATGGGGTAAATTACTTTAATTTATAGACTTTGAAGTTAAAACCCAGTACTCCTTCTTTAAGACTGGTGAAACTGGCCTCCTAGATGTTTAAAACTAAAACTTGGAGACTAAAGTTAAGAAAATAAAAGGGCCAAGAAAGAAAATAACCAATTTTTGTCCTCTGAGGTCAGCCTGGAACCAGGGAACAAGGGGACTTCTCTAAGGGCTTTGCAACTCTGGGCCAAATGACCTTCTGATCATGGGGGTCAAAGGGACCCTAGTGAACAGAAAGCCAACCAGTGCACATTCTACAAATAAGAAAGACATTGAAGAGGAAAATTTCCCTAATGCTTCCAAAGAAAGCCACATGTGGTATCAGCAAGACTCTGACTTATCCTGACAGATGACACTAGAGAAGCTAAGAGGCTTCTTCCAAGTTCCCAAGAGTGACCCCCTGAGGAATCTCAGCTGACTCTTAACAGTAGATAGAAACAAGGTCAATTTTGACCAGCTTGGTCTTGAACACCTGGCAGGAGAATTATAACCAAAGCACAGCCATATGTGGGCATTTAAAAAGGAAAGACAGTAATTGCTTTAATGTAATTTAAGATTACACTTTTGTCAGCCCCACCAAAAGTAAATAAAGCTGGAGGCTATAAAGGAAGGATTTTTAAACAGAAGTGCCTGATGACTATCAAGAGACTGTCAGAGTTAAAAGCTTTTATGAATCCATTTGAGATCAGCAAATTTTCCTAACTTGCTACCTGGGCAGGCTTGATCTGTGTTTGCTAGTATGATTATCTATCCCCAATGTTTATCTCTCATATTTGTCTAAAAGATGTAATGTGACACATAAAAATTCTAACTTTACCAAGAAAGCCCTAAGTGACAGAGATAAAGTGATCTCTACTAAACATAGAGGTAATGCCAATTGAAAAGTATTTTACAAAAACCAGATGGCATTAGATACTTTAACTACAGATCATGAGGACATCTCTGACATTAAAAAAGTTAAATGTTGTCTATAAGTTTCTAACAACTCTACTAATGTTTCTAAAGCCTTAATGAATTACCACCTTCCTGGTTGTCAGAGACCAACCAATAATACCAAATGCTTTCATATTAATTGTTGGCAAAAAATAAGGCTTTGCTGTCTTATTTATTGTTGTCTTAGCATGATCCCTGCCCTCTGTATACCTCCTCTAGTCACCCACCAACTGCCACCGTGGATCTCTGGACTGCTCTGATGCTAAAAACTTTAACTCTCTATGCACCACCTGATGGAGAACAAGAACTTCAGGTTTCCTTCTCCTAAACACCACTCTTTTTTTAGCAGGAAGTAGCCAGATGAGTTGGCACACAAATAACCTAAAAAACTTAGGGGCCCAAAGTTCTTGAAGAGGGAATTTTAGAGGAAAGACAGATGAGGATGGTGGGAACATGAGATTAAGAGAATAATTCTATAAAATGGGCTCACTGTGCTGAGCTCATATGTTTTCTTTGCCAAAGAAGCAAAATGCCTGCAGCCCTGCCAGGCCTAAGTAGACAGGGTATGTCACATTCAGCAAACTGAGGCAGGGGCAAAGGTCAGGAAGTCAGTGTAATGAAGGATGGGGGTCAAAAGAGGATGAAGATGGGCTATCAAGGAGAGATCAATGGGTTGCTAACAATTAACCTCTGTGCCCCTGCCCTTGGTCACATATATAGGGAAGAAAGAGAAGACAATAATTAAAAAGGGGTCCTAGGGTCTATAAAAAGCAACCCCCTCATGAGCTCTTGCCTCCGAGGCCCCACTTCTCTTTGGAGAAATTTGTCTCTATCACTTTCTTAAATAAAACATGCTCTCTAGGCTTGCCTCAGTGTCCCTCAGGTGTTAATGGAACAAGAACCCATTCTCAATCTTCAGTGAACTAGTAGTATCACTATTCTCCTTCCTCCACTCTACTACTTTCTTTCACTCATCTATTTGATTGGTTCTTTATGTTATCTTATTCTTCCCTCCCTCTTTCCTTTATTTTACTCTAGCTTCTGCATATAAAAGAAAACATTCGACATGTGAGTTTCTGAGTTTGGCTAATTTCATTTAGCGTGATAGTATTCATTTCAATCCATTAACCAGAAAATACCATAATTTAATTCTAATGCCATATATATATATATATATATATATATATATATATATATTTGTTGTTGTTGTTGTTGGCCATTTGTGTTTTCTCTTTTGAGAAATTTCTGTTTAGTTCTTTTGCCCATTTATTAATTTGGTTGGTTTTTTTGGTGTTTTTTGAGTTCTTTATATAGTCTGGATATTAATTCCCTGTTGGAGGGATAGCTGGCCAGGATTTTTTCCCATTTTGTAGGATCTTTCTTCATGCTCTTAATTATTTCCTTTGCTGTGCAGAAGCTTTTTAGTTTGATGACATCCCTCTATTGATTCTTGGCTTTATTTCTTTTGCTTTTGGGGGTGTGTTGAAGAAGTCAGTGCCAGCACCTATATGATGGAGTATTGACTGTATGTTTTCTTCTAGCAGTTGTAAAGTTCCTGGTCCAATTCCTAAGTCTTTGATCCATGCTGATTTGCATTTTGTACAGGATGAGAGGTAGTAGACTTATTTCATTTTTCTACATTTACCTATCCAGTTTTCCTAGCATCATTTGTTAAAAAGGCCATCTTTTCTCCAAGATATATTTTTGGCACCTTTGTCAAAAGTCAGATAGCTGTAGGTATGTGGATTTGTCACTGTGTTTTCTGTTCTGTACCATTGGTCTTTTTGTCTATTATTTTTTTTTGTCAATACCGTTCTGGTTTTGTTACTACAGCTCTGTAGTGTAATTTCAGATCAGGTATTGTGATGCTTTCTGCCTCACTTTTCTTGCTTAGTTTTGCTTTGGTTATCCTGGGTCTTTCTTATTCTTCCGAATGAATTTAAGAATGTTTCTTTCTAACTCTTGATAGAATGTCATTGGTATTTTGATGGGGATTTCATTAAATGTGCATATTGCTTTTGTTAGTATGGCCATTTTGACAATTTTAATTCTGGCCCTCCAAGAACAGAGGATATCTTTCTACCTTCTAAAGTCTTTTTCAATTTCTTTCTTCAGTGTTCTATAATTTTCATTGTAGAGCTATTTTACTTTCTTAATTGGATTAATCCTCGCTATCATTTGAAAGTTTTCCTCTTTTGATGTCATTAAATTTGAATTAAGATTATAATATTTATTTTTAATATTTATTTTCTGATATAAATTAGATCTAAAATGTTGTGGACAGTCAGATATGAATTCATTTATTTTAAGAAAACACTTGCTACTAATGAAACTTTTTTTTTTTACTTTTATTTTTTTTTATTGGTTGTTCAAAACATTACAAAGCTCATTGATATATCATCTTTCATACATTTGACTCAATTGGGTTATGAACTCCCATTTTTACCCCAAATACAAATTGCAGAATCACATCGGTTATACACTCACATTTTTACATAATGGCATATTATTGACTGTTGTATTCTGCTACTTTTCCTATCCCCTACTATCCACCCTCCCCTCCCCTCCCATCTTCGCTCTCTACCTCATCTGCTGTTGTTCAGTTCTCTCCCTTGTTCCCCACCCCCTTTCCCCTCACAACCTCTTATATGTAATTTTGTGTAACATTGAGGGTCTCCTACCATTTCCATATGCTTTCCCTTCTCTCTCCCTTTTTTTTAATAAATATTTTTTAAAAAATATTTTTAGTTGTAGTTGGACACAATACATTTATTTTTATTTCTTTATTTTTATGTGGTGCTGAGGATCAAACCCAGTGCCTCCCACATGCTAGGAAAGCACTCTGCAACTGAACCACAGCCCCAGACCGAAGCTCTTTTAATTTTAGTTTATATTTGGGAATTATTTCACACCTAAGAAAAATTGCAAAAATAAATCTAATGTATTAAGATTCCCCTATTATCAACATTTAACACCACTTGCTTTTTCATCTACTTGCATTTTCTCTTTCTCTATTCCCCTCTCTCTCATCTCTCCTACTTTCTTAACCATTAAGATTTAGTAATATCATGATACTAGGCTTCTCAAAAATGTTTGGTATTTGTTTCATACAAATAGAGATTTTCTCATATAAGCACAGTTGAGTTATAAACCTCAGTACATTTAACATTAATACAATATTTTTTATCAAATCTATCATTCATATTCTGTCATCTGACTTAATAATATCCTATATAACATTTTTTTTTCTATTTTGGGTATAAGAACCAGGCATTGCATTTAGTTGCCATGTCTTTGTGACTTCCTTTTACCATCCCTATAACAGATGGGCTGGAGCCTACTAAAACCTACTTAATAGTGAGTTATTAAATCAGTGTTTGCTAAAATAAGAAACAAGACAATGAGGTTACCATGTGTTTTATATATGATTTCTTGAAAAGCCATAGGCTGGAAGGTAAAGAAAAAGAGAAGTGTTTTAGTCAGCTGAAGGATCTGACCAGAATAATTTTAGAGGAGGAAAAGTTTATTTGAGGGCTCACAATTTCAGAGGTCTTAGTCTATAGAAGAATGGCTCCATTCCTTGGGGCTTGAGGTGAGGTTCAACATTATGGTGGAGTGTGTGGCAGAGGGAAGGAGCTCACATGAGATCATAAAGCAGAGAGAGAGATTCCACTCTCCAGATACAAAATAATATGTGCAAAGCCACAACCCCAGTTCCCACCTCCAGCCATACCCTACCACTTCAGTTACCACTCAGTTAATCCCATCAGGGATTAATTCACAGATTGGGTTAAGATTCTCATAACCTAATCATTTCTCCTCTGAACCATCTTGCATTGTCTCACATGTAAGCTTTTGGGGAACACTTCACATCCAAACCATAACAAGAAGCAATAAATAAAGAAATAAAGCTAATATTATTTCCATATTTTGTGCATTGAAATTCCAAAATTAGGTAGAAACATATAATTAGAATTTATAAATGATTTTAAGGAAGTCACTGTGTAAATTAAACATTCAAAAACAAAAAAAAATATCTTATGTATTAAAGCAATGTAGCACAAAATTAACAACACAATAGAAACAATGTTATCATTAAAAATTAAATGAATCTTGTGAAGTAACTGGTTTCCATATAGGAAATAACTATTTATTTTTATTATTTATTTTTATTGGTTCTTTTTGGTTACACATGACAATAGAATCCATGTTGACATAATTACATAAGCATAAAATAATTTCTGTCCCCCAGAAGAAATAACCCAAAATTTATAGTTATATCATCTCACCAATTTTCTATCTCTGTTATATCTCAGTAAATCTTATGCCAGCATTAAAAAAATATTTTTTTCAGGGAATAAATCCAATGAAAATCTGAAAATCCTCTAAATTGAAAATTACAGAATATTTCTGAAACAAATATATTTAAAATGTTAATAAATAGTAAACTATGTTCATGCATTGGAAATTCAATATTTTTAATAAATCTGTTCTTTCACAATTGGGCTATAGGTTAATTAAAATTTAAAAGTATAAAACTGTCCTGAAATGTATTTACAAATGTTAAGTACTAAGAATAATTTAAAAACCTTGCTTGGTGCAGTGGCACATGCCTGTAATCCCAGTGTCTCTTGAGGCTGAGGAAGGGGAGTTCAAAGCCAGCCTCAGCAACAGTGAGGTGCTAAGCCACTCAGTGAGATCCTGTCTCTAAATAAAATACAAAAAAAGGGCTGAGGCTGTGGCTCCATGGGTGAGTGCCTCTGAATTCAATCCTTGGTACCAAATAAATAAATAAATCAAATAAACTTGAAGAAGATGAATAAAGCTGAAAGACCCTACTATATATTGTGGCTTATTTTTAAATCATAGAAGTTTTGAACAATAGTACAGATTCAAAAGCTGAGAGGCATACCTTCAGATACATTATTATTTATTAAATATATAGACAGAAAAGCAATAAGATATAATAAGCAAAAATGATTAAAAACAAGCAATATTAGCTTAATTAGAATTCACATGAGAAAGAATTCCATTGGTCTTTACTTATCTTAAATTGTTTATTATGTTTTTAAATTTAAAAAATTGTATATGGGGCTGGGGTTGTAGCTCAGTGGTAGCGCTCTTGCCTACCACATGAGAGGCACCAGGTTGATCCTCAGCATCACATAAAAAATAAATAAAAGTATTGCATCCATCTACAACCCAAAAAAAATTAAAAAAATTATTTATGTTTATGGTACATAAAATTGGTTCTTTTCAGTTATACATGATAATAGAATCCATTCTGATATAATTATACAAGCATGGAATATATCTTATTCTAATTAGGACCCCATTCTTATGAAAGTTCATGATAGTAGGATTCACTGTAGTGTATTCATATATGTATATTGGAAATTTATGTCAGATTCATTCTATTGTGTTTCCTTTTTCTATCTGCCCTACATTCCCTTTATTTCCCTTTGTCTAATCCACTGAACTTCTATTAGAACTTCTATTCTTCCCCTCCCTGACCTTATTGTGAATTAGCTTCCACATATCAGAGAAAACATTTAACTTTTGTTTTTTGAGGATTGGCTTATTTCATTTGGCATGATAGTCTCTAGATTCATCCATTTACTGGCAAATGTCATAAAGTTATTCTTAAGGGATGATATATATATATATATATATATATATATATATATATATATATATATCACATTTTTTTAATCCATCATCTGTTGAAGGTACCTCAATTGGCTCTATAGCTTAGCTGATATGAATTGAACTGCTATAAACATTGATGTGGTGGTGTTACTGTAGTATGCTGATTTTAAATCCTTTGGATATATAATGAAGAGTGGGATAGTGGGGTCAAATAGTGGTTTAAATCCTAGTATTTTAAGAATACTGCTTTCCAGAGTGGTTGCAACCAATTTGCAGTCCCACAAACAATGTATGACTGTACTCTTTTCCCCACATTCTTGTCAACACTTATTGTTACTTGTATTCTATAATATGATGTCTTGATATGCACATTCATGAACTTTGACCCTTACTCCATATCCTATGCAAAATTATTTTCAGATAGATGGCCAACAAAGCAGTTCAGAAGAAAAAAAATAGAAATATCTTTGTGTCTGTGACATCATAGGTTTTCTTAAACAGGATACAAAATGCTGACAGTAAAGGAAATAGCACTGCATTAAAATTAAGTTCTTTGTTCACCAGAAGACAGAAAATATAAAAAGTCTGAAAGTATGATTCTTGGGTTCTACCAATTACAATGAAAGGAAGAAGATTACAAAAGGACTCCAACCATTGGGAGTAAATTTAGGGCCCACATTAATCATCATGGAAATGTCAAGTAAAACCACAGAGAACAATGCATACCCACTAGACTAACTAAAATTAAAATGAGAATATTGAGTGTTGGTAAGAAGCTGAAGCAACAGAAACAATCAGATATTGCTGGCAGGAATATTAAATGGTACAAGCATTTAGAAAACCATTTGGCAGTTTCTTATGAAATCTAAAATTCATCATATAACTTCAAAATTCCACTCTTAGGAATTTAATTAAACAAGAATAGAGATCCAACATGGCAGCGGGCGCAGAGAGATCAATTCTCTGACCTCTTCAGCTGCGCGGGCAAAGGGAGTCTTAAACCATCTGAATGCTGTTTGCTCCGGATCACTAGGCAATGCTGAGCTGACGTGGACCTGGGGCGAACAGTCTGCACCCCTCAGAACACACACCGAGCCTGGAGCGGGAGAATTCAGGCTCCTGTACGCAGTTTCTGGCTGACCGACTGCGTCTTGCAGCCAGACCTGCGTCCCACAGCCAAACCGCTCTGACTCAGCGCTACAAACGCTCCCGCTGAAACAACTCGTGGGCTCTTCCGTGAACCTGTTGAGGTAATACCAACCGAGCCTTCATAGGCAGTGGCCATAGTGTTGAGATGGGGCTTGGGAGAGCCCGTCCAGACCCACCCGTTGCATCAGACACCCGGCAAAGGGAACGAACTGCCGCCATTTGCATGGGATATCACCATGGCAGAGAATTGACGTCACCAGAATGCGGCGGAGGAGATAACTTCATTGAAACCGGTGGCTGCACGTGTGTAACCCCCTAGCCCTTCCTCTCTACACAACAGAGAAACCTCAAGGGCCCCTCACAGCTCTCCCATGAGCGCGATAGTCAGACGGAGGGAACCAGGAGCGGTGCGGGACCCGCCCCCCGCCGCAGGACCCCCGGCAACCGCTCCCACCAGCGCTGACAACTGAGGTCTCTTGCACCAGTTACCGGGGGCATGGTTACCGGAAGGCAGGCAAAATACACTGAAGGTTCTCAGCCCCACACTCCACAACCTTAGGGTCTGAGGGAATGGCAAGCAGGTAGAGTGTGCCCAGTCGCTCAAGAAAATAGGGCTGCCGGGAGCAGCAGACCTGGTGTGTAGCCAGTATTGTGGTGAGTGTCACCGGTGAGCCGGGCCTGGCTGGAGGAAAAGTGGGGAAGTGACTAGACACATGAAAAGGCCCTAGGCACTCAGGATTGGAGACCCGCCCAGTTGGGGGGAAGGAGGAGCTGCTGCACAGTGATTGGTTCTGGCATATTGAGAGGAGAAGCTTGGCCCGGTGGGCACAGCTCCATCTACTGGAAGAGAACTTAACCAAACTCTAAGACTGCATTTTTTAATTTTTAAAATTATTATTATTTTTAATTATTTTTTTAAAATTTTTTCTTTTTTTCTTTTTCTATTTTTTTCTTTTGTCTTTTCATTTCTTTTCAATTTCCTTATTCCCCTTTCCTTGAATTCTACCTGTTTACTCTCATTCTCTTTAGTGACTTCTTCCCTCCCCTTCTAATACCTTTCCTCCCAAGCATCACAACGCTGTTTATGTGTAAATTACTAAATATGTATAGGTAAATGTTCCGAGGCGTTATATAGTGCTACCAAGTCCCTAGCTACCCCCAAATACTCCAGACCATTCTCTTGTTAATATCCCTCGTCAGTAGAGCAACCTTCCAAGGTTGCCAAGAGATACCAACCTCAATACCATCACATCACTCGACCTAAAAATAAGTCCCAAGACCAAACTGCAGACCGCTATATGCCATCAGAATCCGTACACAGTTTAGGAAATGAATGAATCTGCATTAAAGTGCAACAAAATTCATCATCTTTAGTCATAGTCTCCCATCACAAAAGATAAAATAAAAATTCATCTCATCCTTGGTCCTAGGTGATTATTGATCCATTTTCTGTTGACATAGATTTTATTTTTCAAGAAAAAGAGTTGATATGTAGATGAATGGATAAAGAAAATGTGGTATATATACACAATGGAACATTACTCAGCCATAAAAAAGAATAAAATTATGGCATTTGCTGGTAATGGATGGAATTAAAGACTATTATGCTAAGTGAGATAAGCCAATCCCAAAATCCAAAGACTGAATATTCTCTCTGATACACAGATGCTAACATACAGTAAGGGGTAGGGTGAGAAGAATAGAAGTTCATTGGATTAGACAAAGGGGAATGAAGGGAAGGGAGGGGGATAGAAATAGGAAAGATAGTAGAATGAATTGGACTTTCTTATGTTCATATATGAATCCATGACCAGTGTAACTCTGCATTGTGTACAACCACAAGAATGGGATCCCAATTAGAATAAATTATATTTCATGTATGTATAATATGTCAAAATACACTCTACTGTGATGTATATCTAAAAAGAACCAATTTTAAAAGTGAAAAAGAGCTGCTATGAGGATTTGCATATGTATCCTTGTATAAGTATATTTTTTAATTATTCTTGGTTTTTTTATTAGTTGTTCAAAACATTACAAAGCTCTTGACATATCATATTTCATTCATTTGATTCAAGTGGGTTATGAACTCCCATTTTTACCCCAAATACAGATTGCAGAATCACATCGGTTACACATCCACATTTTTACATAATGCCATATTAGTAACTGTTGTATTCTGCTACCATTCCTATCCTCTACTATCCCCCCTCCCCTCCCCTCCCATCTTCTCTCTCCACCCCATCTACTGTAATTCATTTCTCTCCTTGTTTTTTTTCCCATTCCCCTCATAACCTCTTATATGTAATTTTGTATAACAATGAGGTTCTCCTTCCATTTCCATACAATTTCCCTTTTCTCTACCTTTCCCTCCCACCTCATGTCTCTGTTTAATGTTAATCTTTTCCTCCTACTCTTCCTCCCTGCTCTGTTCTTAGTTGCTCTCATTATATCAAAGAAGACATTTGGCATTTGTTTTTTAGGGATTGGCTAGCTTCACTTAGCATAATCTGCTCTAGTGCCATCCATTTCCCTGCAAATTCCATGATTTTGTCATTTTTTAGTGCTGTGTAATACTCCATTGTGTATAAATGCCACATTTTTTTATCCATTCATCTATTGAAGGGCATCTGGGTTGGTTCCACAGTCTAGCTATTGTGAATTGTGCTGCTATGAACATCAATGTGGCAGTATCCCTGTAGTACGCTCTTTTAAGGTCTTCAGGGAATAGTCCGAGAAGGGCAATAGCTGGATCAAATGGTGGTTCCATTCCCAGCTTTCCCAGGAATCTCCATACTGCTTTCCAAATTGGCCGCACCAATTTGAGGTCCCACCAGCAATATACAAGAGTACCCTTTTCCCCATATCCTCGCCAGCACTTGTTGTTGTTTGACTTCATAATGGCTGCCAATCTCACTGGAGTGAGATGGTATCTTAGGGTGGTTTTGATTTGCATTTCTCTGACTGCTAGAGATGGTGAGCATTTTTTCATGTACTTGTTGATTGATTGTATGTCCTCCTCTGAGAAGTGTCTGTTCAGGTCCTTGGCCCATTTGTTGATTGGGTTATTTGTTATCTTATTGTCTAATTTTTTGAGTTCTTTGTATACTCTGGATATGAGGGCTCTATCTGAAGTGTGAGGAGTAAAAATTTGTTCCCAGGATGTAGGCTCCCTATTTACCTCTCTTATTGTTTCTCTTGCTGAGAAAAAACTTTTTAGTTTAAGTAAGTCCCATTTGTTGATTCTTGTTATTAACTCTTGTGCTATGGGTGTCCTATTAAGGAATTTGGAGCCGGACCCCACAATTTGTAGATCGGAGCCAACTTTTTCTTCTATCAGACGCAGAGTCTCTGATTTGATGTCAAGCTCCTTGGTCCATTTTGAGTTAACTTTTGTGCATGGCGAGAGGAGGGGATTCAGTTTCATTTTGTTGCATATGGATTTCCAGTTTTCCCAGCACCATTTGTTGAAGATGCTATCCTTTCTCCATTGCATGCTTTTAGCCCCTTTATCAAATATAAGATAGTTGTAACTTTGTGGATTAGTCTCTGTGTCCTCTATTCTGTACCATTGGTCCACCTGCCTGTTTTGGTACCAGTACCATGCTGTTTTTGTTACTATTGCTCTGTAATATAGTTTGAAATCTGGTATCGCTATACCGCCTGATTCACACTTCCTGCTTAGAGTTGCTTTTGCTATTCTGGGTCTTTTATTTTTCCATATGAATTTCATGATTGCTTTATCTATTTCTACAAGAAATGCCATTGGGATTTTGATTGGCATTGCATTAAACCTATAGAGAACTTTTGGTAATATCGCCATTTTGATGATGTTAGTTCTGCCTATCCATGGACAGGGTATATTTTTCCATCTTCTAAGATCTTCTTCTGTTTCTCTCTTTAGGGTTCTGTAGTTTTCATTGTATAAATCTTTCACCTCTTTTGTTAGGTTGATTCCCAAGTATTTTATTTTTTTGGAGGATATTGTGAATGGGGTGTTTTTCCTCATTTCCGTTTCAGAAGTTTTGTCACTAATATACAGGAATGCCTTTGATTTATGCGTGTTGATTTTATATCCTGCCACTTTGCTGAATTCATTTATTAGTTCTAGTAGTTTTTTTGTAGACCCTTTTGGGTCTTCTAGGTATAGAATCATGTAGACCGCAAATAGTGATAATTTAAGTTCATCTTTTCCTATTTTTATGCCTTTAATTTCTTTCGTCTGTCTAATTGCTCTGGCCAGTGTTTCGAGAACTATATTGAATAGAAGTGGTGATAGAGGGCATTCCTGTCTTGTTCCAGATTTTAGAGGGAATGCCTTCAATTTTTCTCCATTCAGAATGATGCTAGCCTGAGGCTTAGCATAGATAGCTTTTACAATGTTAAGGTAAGTTCCTGTTATCCCTAGTTTTTCTAATGTTTTGAACATAAAGGGATGCTGTACTTTGTCAAATGCTTTTTCTGTGTCTATCGAGATGATCGTGTGGTTCTTATCTTTAAGTCTATTGATGTGGTGAATAACATTTATTGATTTCCGTGTATTGAGCCATCCTTGCATCCCAGGGATGAATCCTACTTGATCATGGTGCACAATTTTTTTGATGTGTTTTTGTATCCGATTCGCCAGAATTTTATTGAGGATTTTTGCATCTAGGTTCATTAGAGATATTGGTCTGTAGTTTTCTTTCTTTGAGGTGTCTTTGTCTGGTTTCGGAATCAGGGTGATGTTGGCCTCATAGAATGAATTTGGAAGAGCTCCCTCTTTTTCTATTTCCTGAAATTACTTGAAAAGTATTGGTATTAATTCTTCTTTAAAGGTTTTGTAAAACTCCTCTGTATACCCATCCGGTCCTGGGCTTTTCTTGGTTGGTAGTCTTTTGATTGCTTCTTCTATTTCATCCATTGATATTGGTCTGTTCAAATTGTGTGTATCCTCCTGACTCAGTCTGGGCAAATCATATGACTTAAGAAATTTATCGATGTCTTCACTATCTTCTATTTTATTGGAATATAGTTTTTCAAAATAATTCCTAATTATCTTCTGTATTTCTGTAGTATCTGTTGTGATGTTGCCTTTTTCATCCCGTATGTTAGTAATTTGAGTTCTCTCTCTTCTTCTCTTCGTTAGCATGGCTAAGGGTCTGTCGATCTTATTTAATTTTTCGAAGAACCAACTTTTAGTTTTGTCAATTTTTTCAATAGTTTCTTTTGTTTGCATTTCGTTGATTTCCGCTATGATTTTAATTATTTCTCACCTTCTGCTACATTTGCTGTTGTTTTGCTCTTACTTTTCTAGGGCTTTGAGATGAAGTGTGAGCTCATTTATTTGTTGGTTTTCTCTTTTTCTGAGGAATGACCTCCAGGCGATGAATTTCCCTCTTAAAACTGCTTTCATTGTGTCCCATAGATTCCAATATGTTGTGTCTGTATTTTCATTTATCTCTAAGAATTTTTTGATTTCCTCCTTTATGTCTTTTGTAACCCATTGATCATTCAGTAACATATTGTTCATTTTCCATGTGAGGTAGGATTTTTCCTTCCTTCTTTTATCATTGATTTCCAGTTTCATTCCATTATGATCAGATAAAATGCATGGTATTATCTCCACCCCTTTATATTTACTGAGGCATAATATATGGTCTGTTTTTGAGAAGGATCCATGTGCTGCTGAGAAAAAGGTATATCCACTTGATGATGGTTGATATATTCTATATATGTCAGTTAAGTCTAAGTTATTGATTGTGATATTGAGTTCTATAGTTTCTTTATTCAACTTTTGTTTGGAGGATCTGTCCAATGGTGAGAGAGGTGTGTTGAAGTCACCCATAATTATTGTGTTGTGGTCTATTTGATTCTGGAACTTGAGGAGAGTTTGTTTTATGAACATCGCAGCACCATTATTTGGTGCATACATATTGATAATTGTTATGTCTTGTTGGTGAATGGTTCCTTTTAACAGTATATAATGTCCTTCCTTATCCCTTTTGATTAACTTAGTCTTGAAGTTGATTTTATTCGATATGAGGATGGCCACCCCTGCTTGCTTACGAGGACCGTGTGCGTGGTATATTTTTTCCCAACCTTTCACCTTCAGCCTGTGTGTGTCTTTTCCAATCAGATGTGTCTCCTGGAGGCAGCATATTGTTGGATTTGTTTTTTTAATCCATGTTACCAGCCTATGTCACTTTATTGGAGAATTTAGGGCATTAATGTTTAGAGTTACTATTGATAGATGGTTTGTACTTCCAGCCATGTTTGATTATTTATCTTTTTTTTTCATTTAGTTTGTTTCTCCATGATTAGCTTTCCCCCTGCCCTCTGTCTTTACTGAGGCACTTACCACTGATGGTTTTGGTTATTGTTTTTCATTTCTTCCTCGTGTAGTGTTTTGCTCAAGATGCTTTGCAATGCTGGTTTTCTGGCTGCAAATTCTTTTAACTTTTGTTTATCATGAAAGATTTTTATTTCGTTGTCATACCTGAAGCTTAATTTTGCTGGATACAAAATTCTTGGTTGGCATCCATTGTCTTTCAGTGTTTGAAATACGTTGTTCCAGGATCTTCTCGCTTTCAGCATCTGTGATGAAAAATCCACCGTTAACCTTATTGGTTTACCCCTAAATGTAATCTGCCTCCTTTCTCTTGTAGCTTTTAATATTTTCTCTTTGTTCTGTATATTGGATATCTTCATACCAATGTGTCTTGCCATTGGTCTACTGTGATTTTGTATGCTCGGTGTCCTGTATGCATCTAAAATTTGTACATCCATTTCCTTTTTTATTTCTGGAAAGTTTTCTATAATTATCTCATTCAGCAGGTTGCTCGTTCCCTTGGTTTGAACCTCTATACCTTCCTCTATCCCGATGACTCTTAAGTTTGTTTTTTTTATGTTATCCCATATCTCTTGGATGTTTTTCTCGTGATTTTTTACCAGCCTTTCTGAGTTGGCTAGACTCTTTTCAAGATGATATATTTTGTCTTCATTATCTGACGTTCTGGCTTTTACTTGCTCCACTCTGTTAGTGATACTCTCATTTGAGTTTTTAATTTGGTTTATAGTTTCCTTCATTTCTAGAATTATTGTTTGATTTTTTTTAATAATCTCTATCTCCTGATAAAGATGCTTAATTTCTTCTTTTATCTGTTTATGTAATTCATTTTTAATTATTCTTTCACTGTTTGAATTTGCTGTCTCATATCCTCTTTAAGGTTCCATTCCATCTCTCTACGGTAATCCTTGAGTTCTTTATTTGACCATTTTTCTGATGCCTCTAGGTCCTCCTGAATATTTAGGCTGTCCTGCATTGTTTGTACTCCTTTTCTTCCTTGCTTTTTCATGCTGCTCATGTTACTTCTTGTTCTGTTTGACTGCTGAGTTACTGTTTACTCCTATAAATTTATTTGATCCTTGAGAGGAAAGGTATTAGAATGGAAGGGAAGAAGTCACTAAAGAGAATGAGAGTAAGCAGGTAGAATTCAAGGAAGGGGGAATAAGGAAATTGAAAAGAAATGTAAAGACAAAAGAAAAAAAATAGAAAATAAAAAAAGAAAAAAATTAAAATTAAAAAAATAATTAAAAATTTTTTAAAAATTTAAAAAACAACAAAAAAAGAAAATGAAAAAAAACCCAAATTAAAAAAAAAAAATTTAAAAATGCAGTCTTAGAGTTTGATTAACTTCTCTTCCAGTAGGTGGAGCTGTTCCCACCGGGCCAAGCTTCTCCTCTCAATACGCGGGAACCAATCACTGTGCAGCAGCTCCTCCTCCCAGACTGGGCGGGTCTCCAATCCTGAGTGCCTAGGGCCTTCTCTTGTGTCTAGTCACTTCCCCACTTTTCCTCAAGCCAGACCCCGCTCACAGATGACGCTCACCACAATACTGGCTACACGCCAGGTCTGCTGCTCCTGGGAGCCCTATTTTCATGAACGACTGGGCACACTCTCCCTGTTTGCCATTCCCTCAGACCCTAAGTTTGTAGAGCTTAGGGCTGAGAACCCTCAGCGAATTTTGCTTGCCCTCCGGTAGCCACGCCCCTGGTAGCTGGTGCAGGAGACCTCAGTTGTCAGCACTGGTGGGAGCGGTAGCCGGGAGTTCCGCGCCATGGGTCCCGTGCCACTCCTGATTCCCTCGGTCTGGCTATCGCGCTCACGGGAGAGCCGGGAGGGGCCCTTAAGTTTTCCCCGCTGTGTGGAGAGGGAAGGCTAGGGGGTTACACACCTGTCGCCGCTGGTTTCAATGGAGTTATCTCCTCCGCCGCATTCTGGTGACGTTAGTTCTCTGCCATGGTGGTATCCCATGCAAATGGCGACAGTTTGTTCCCTTTGCCGGGTGACCAATGCAACGGGTGGGTCATGACTGGCTCTCCCAAGCCCCGTTTCAATCCTGTGGCCACTGCCTATGAAGGCTTGGTTGGCATTAACCTCCGTAGATTCAGAA
The DNA here is from genome assembly GCF_047511675.1 of Marmota flaviventris. Lineage (NCBI taxonomy): Eukaryota > Metazoa > Chordata > Mammalia > Rodentia > Sciuridae > Marmota > Marmota flaviventris. The sequence continues at coordinate 110,255,593 of NC_092506.1, read as the reverse complement.
GGGCCGACAAGTTGTTTCAGCGGGATCGTTTAGTGTTGAGTCACAGCAGTTTGTCTGTGAGAAGCAGGCGAACGGGAGCTTGAATTCAGCTGATCTGGGCTCGGTGTGTGTTCTGAGAGGCCCAGACTGTTCGCCCCAGATCCACGTCAGCTCAGCATTGCCTAGTGATCCTGAGCAAACAGCATTTAGACGGTTTAAGACTCCCTATGCCCGCGCAGCTGAAGAGGTCAGAGACTTGATCTCTCTCTGCGCCCACCACCATGTTGGATCTCCAAAAAATGACTTTTTACTAAAAAAGTGCAATACACAAATAACGATCTTCCTGGGAAAAAAGCAAGGAAAAAATACCCCAGAGCAAATACTAATTAGAAATTATAACAAGAAACTTTCTATTATTATTATTTTAAAAGAATTGAAACTTCACATTGAAAGAGCACGTTGTCTACCTGAGGACATTTTTGTTTTTACTTAGAATGAAGTAAACCAAGACGTACTATAAAGTTACTCAACTTCAAAGCAAAAAGTCCTTTGAACTTTTAATCCAAGAGATCAAACAGCTTGTGACAGACAGGAATTTGGTTAATCATTAGACCCTTATAAGTGGAGAAATGTATTTATGATACATAAAGAAGAAAATACAAACCAAGGATTTTGTATTTGGCAGAATTCAGGTTCAAGTGTAAAGAACAAAAAGTGTTTTGGCATACTACATTTGAAAATTTTATTCCCATGGGCCCTTCCTAAAGAATCTATTAGGGGGAAACTGCTTCTGATCAAAATACTACAGAGATCTCAACTTTTGGGCTGTTGATGAATTTTAAATATAAACTTAGAAAAACAGAGACTCAATAAAGATGAAAAGGCAAAGTGTTCAATAGCTATATGATTGGATGGGGTAGAATAATAGTCATAAAAATGATACACTGATGAGCATAAACAAAAATTTGAAACTATTTTAGAACCATAATTGGTGATGATCTTAATATTGTTATGCTGAGACTGAGGTGTTTAATGTGGGATCAAGCTATTTTCAGCTATTCTATTTTTTTCTAATTTTATATTATTCTATATATGCTATATGGTAATTTATATACCTAAAATTGTTTGTTATAATTGTTATATGACATGTAGATACATATCATTCTAATTTTATTTTATTCTGATTCTATGTCCTTGAAAATCAATATAAAACAAAGGAGACTAAAGTTGTAATATAAAATTGAGTAAAAACTTTGTAGTCTTACATTTTAATTGTAAATATGAAGGACTCCTAAGGAATTAGTCATTTATCTATTATTTACCTTAAAAATACTAGAAACTGCCAAATGTGCAAGTCTCAAGTCCACATAACAACTGGGTTGAGATCACCCTATCTCTGTAATTTTGAGAACTGTTGTCTCATTTTCCTGCTTACTGATGTATTAACTTATACCCTCACCAACAATTTATGACAGTGCTTGTTTTATTTCAATCTTGCCAACACTGTGGTATTATCAAATTTAGATTATTGAGACTTAAGTAAAAATAGTATCTGAGTTTAATTTTAATGTACATTATCCAAATCAGGAGTGGATGTGGGAAGACTATGATTAATTTACCTTACAAATATTTTTAAAAAATATTTTTTTAATTGTTGACAGACCTTTATTTTATTCATTTATTTGTATGTGGTGCTGAGAATCAAACCCAGTGCTTCACACATGCGAGGCAACTGCTCTACCACTGAGCCCCAGCCTCAGCCCAACCTTACAAATCTTTATTGGCTATTTTGTGTGTTCCAAGCATCTAGCTGCTGGGTGTGCCATGTAAATAAAGCAAAGCACTTGCTTTGTTCTAGTAGAGGTGTCAATAAGTGAACAGTTAGACACACGAAGTGAGGTAGTGAGAATTGCTGTAAAAACAAAATAGGGAAAAGAGTAGAGAATAGAGGAAATGCTGCTCTATTTGAGAGGGTGACATTTGAGCAGGGATCTGAGTGAGCAAGGGGAATAAGGTAGGAAAAGACATTAAAGAGGTGACCATTGCTCAGATTGGGGAAGGATTTTTTTTTTTTTTTTTTTTGCTATTAGAGCTTTGAATTTTCTTATAAATATGAAGAGAAACTATTGGAGGACTTTGAGAAGGGGTGTGGCATCTATGATATATAAAGGGTTCTCTGGGTGCTTTGTGGAGAAATAATTGTAAGAGGGCAAGAATAGAAAGCAAGGAGAAAAAAATATGACTATTTCTTGTTCCAGGCAAGAAATAGTAATGGATTAGATTATAATAATGGCAATGGAGATGGAAAAAAATGAACCCAGGTGAGGAGAATGGATGAGATTTGCTATCAAATACCTTACAAGGATGGGGCATAGGAAGCTCTAAAGAACACCTCCCTTATTAAGACCTACAACTCTGAAGTAGGAGCCATCAGGAAGATTGTTTGAGACTCAGGAAGAACACAGTTTTATTTTAATGGGAGGATTTGTGCAAAATCAGAGTGAAAATCCTTTGAACTACTATGAGGGAACCATATTTAGTGGCTTGGTTTTGGGAACATGAAAGTACCATGTGGCCCTGAAATTTTATGATTTTATCATTAAGATGAACAGCCCAAGAACAGATCAAAGGAGAGAACAATCAGCACCTTCCATAGGAAGCTGCACATGACAGAAGTTCCAGAATGTTTCTTCTGTTTCTTCTGGGCACAGCCTTCCTGTTCTGCCCCTATTGGGGTAAGTCTTGAAGATTAACATGGTAGCTTGTGGTTGGTTAAGAGAGGGACAGACCCTGGGGAAGGGAAAGTCTCCAAAATTGGCTCGTGGGGCTTTGATAGATGTCTGTGATATTATGACGAGAGATTTTTTTTTCCTTCTCTTTACAGCTGAGTTTCAAAACTCTGTAAAAGGTAAGTCCACATCTGGTTTAAAATCCCGGCAGACAGGTCATTTGTGACACGTTTAGGTATAAACCTCCCTTCCATCTTCAGAGAGGGCAAAAATCCATTCTTGCTATAGAATCTTTGGAGTTTTATCTTCTCCCAATCATATTTTGTCCATTTCTTGGAGTAAAGGAGGCTTAAATACCCTTCTTTTCTTCCTTTTACCCATCACTGAATAAAATCATCAGTCTAGATAAAGAGTTTATTACTTGAGGTCCTTGGATAAATTTTTCTGGAACCCCCACCTCCTGAAATGTTATAAAACATTTGGTTTGTGTCTGTAAAGGTTATGTCTCATAAGATTATCAAAGGAGTCCTAACCCAGTAAAGTTAGGAAGCCCTAGGCAATAGCGAGTCCCTGCAAAGAAGATCTCAAGCCCAGAGAAACTTCTCCAGACTGGGTCATCTAAGCACCTCTTTCTGTATCTGGCAGATACTGCAACAGTATGCTATAAATGTAAAACATATCATCTTGGATTCTGCTATGGAAGCATGAAGTCCTGCAACCTGAAGCATAGGCAATTCTGTGCTACCGAGAACTTTTATGTACTCATGAAAAATGGTAATGTGGGTATAAAGGGGCAGGAAAATGACTAACTCTTCTCTTAGAAGCAGTGGTGCTCTTTGGCTGTCACAATGAGTAGGTGACTGGGGTGGATAAGGATGGGTGCTCATGTAGAGGGATGGAAATGATGAACTTTTTCCTAAGACAAAATTGGGTGAAGGGGAGGCTGATATCCCTGACCAGTTAGGGAATAGAATCCATTCTCTAAGTCAGTAATTAGCAGACCTAGTCTTGTAACTCATTTGGGCCTGGAGAAGGTTAGTGAGGATCTAGATAAAAAGAGGTCATTTCAGTTGTATTTTCAGTTGTATTTCCCCTCTTTCACCTCCTCAGGGAAGAGTATGTATCATTATTCAAGATTGTCCTGTATGACCTTCTGTGAGGACATCAACTTCATGAATTTTAATAAGAGGACAGAGCTTATCTGTTGCCAACACAGTAACTATTGCAACCTCCCTGAGGGACTCTAGTTCTACATCATTCCTGGACTTGAGATCTTTCTTTAACTCACTACCTATTTTACCTCTTCCCCAAAGCTTGTATTTTGTTCTCCTCTCCTGGTCAATAGGGAGTGAGAAAGCCAGCTGTACCACTGCAGGCAGGGAGTTTTACTTTTTTCATGCTGCTGCTGCTGTGAATAGGTTCAGACTTGTTTATTTATTATCTCCTATTTGAAAATGCAAATTCATGAACCAAAATTATTCCAAGACTGTCCTGAGAATTCTGAGATCATACTCTATCCTCATCTACACCCACTCCTCTGGGTTGGAACTCTCTTTGAATTAGCCTCACAACTTCCTGACACAGTCATTTTGACCATGGGTTCTGCAGGTACAGGAGAGCTAACCCCAGCTTCCCAAGGTTCGCTGGCAACATGAGTCAAATCTTACTCTGATAGAGCTTTTGGGATGATTTCAGGCCAAAAAACAAGCAAACAAAAAAATGGACAGACATAGGGATAAGGCATCAAGGAAAATTTTAGGGGGACATCAGTCTATGGAAACTGAGATTTGAGAGATAATTTGATGTGAGTGGAATTGGCTTGGATTATCATGGCCTTTGCTGGCCAGGTAACCCTGGGAACATTATTGAATTAGGTGATTGGACAGGGAATGGAGGCCTTGTTCAAAGATGACTACTCAGTTTCTTCTTATGGGAATAAGGAAAACATACAAATGGCCTTCAACAGTAGGTAAAGATGATAGAATGCAGAGAGATAGCATGGAGAAGTGTTTGGGTAACAAAGCACCCTGTTTAAGATGAAGTCATGAGTAAGCTAAGCTGAAGATGTTAGATAGCAGAAAGATAATGGAAGGAAGAGAAGCAGGCAAACATTGAGCAAAGCAAATAGAAACCAAGCAACTCTTATGTGGGCAGAAGCACAGCTGTGGGCAAGATGGAACAGCTTTGGATACAAAATAACCCTAGCATTTCTCTCTTTAGGAGGCCCACTGTAGTCCTTGATCCTGGATTCCCATGAGTCTTTTCTCTATTATGCCACATGAAGTTCTTAAGTGAACTGCCTCTCTACTTGAGAAGTGATGTTTACCCTTCGTTTTGATCTGTGCTGGAGAATGCATCTTTTCTAAAGAATTCTCGATTTGAATTTTACAGGGTCAGAATAAAAAAAGACAGAAGACAACTTTTTCAAAATAGGCAAGCAGATTGCAAAAGCCAATGTAACATAATATTTTGAGTTTAAGGCATGGGCTCCTGATGTATGTGGGCCCTCTTACCCTTTGAATCATGGGGATGGGAGAGGTCAGTCTAGTGGGGTAGAAGAGGTAGGGGAGGAGAGAGAATGTGTAGGGAGCCAGAGAGAGGGAGAGGGGGGAGAAAAGGGAAAGGGAGAGGAAGAGGGGAAACACATTATTTCACTTTGTGTTTCAAACTTTAAAACTACTTCTGAATCAGCTGGGCATGGAGCACATGCCTATAATCCCAGTAACTTCCAGTAACCTGGAAGACAGATGCAGGAAGATTGCAAGTTCTTGGCCAGCCTCAGTAACTTTTGAGACCCTTTCTCAAAATAAAAACTAGAAGTGTTCGGAATGTACCTCAGTGGTTAAGCATCACTGGGTTCAATTCTCAGTACTGCAAATAGAACAAAACAAAACAAAGCAACAATTCTGAATCAACGTAGTGGATGGTTTTGATTTGATTTTAGTGTCTACTCTTTAGTGTCTTTCTCTTGATTAGTATACCCAACTCCATTAAGTGTTGGCTTATGGTAACTCATAGTTATTTACTTCTCTGGAGACTTGCATTCTGCTAAACAGGAGTTGCCTTAATGGGCAACTTGAATAAGGCAAGAAAAATAAATAAATAAATAAATAGAAGTGAAGAAACAAGCTTCAGAGAATTGTCAGTAATAAAAGTATAAAAGTGGAACAACCAAGATTGTTTGAATCAAATGTGATAACATTCATATATCGAAATATATTGAAATACCATGCCTCCACAAGAGATGATAACATTAATGCAAATTTATCAACACAAACTCATGTTAAAATATATTCAGTGAAATTTCTACTATCTACCTACCCATTATCACATTTCTCTCAATCAACCACACTTTTTATTCACCAAAATTTTAACAGTAGAGAATTCTGGCTTTTAGATATATTATCTAGTCCTAAAAATGGGGTGGATGCTCTTTTCTAGAATATGCTTATTTATTTGTTTAGAAATGAAATCAGGAAAAAAGACCTTACAAAAATACAGATGTTGGAATTAGCAGACTAGATTAAAAAAATCTTATGAATATTTTCAAGGACTTAAAGGAAATGAGTGAACAGACAGGGAATCTCAAGAGAGAGAGCTAAAAATATTTTTAAAAATTTACCAAAGATCTCCTGTAACAGTCTTGTTTTGAATAATTCACATTTTGGTTCATTTTTCTTTTTTGATTTTTAAATAGGAATATAAAGTAATTTGAAAATAGACTAAAAACTAAGTAGAAGGCACAGTAATTTAAATAGCATAATTTTGTATTAACAAATCTGACCTGTCAAGGTGGAAGACATGCTTATCTTTTTTTGCAGTTAGGATATTGTTGGTAATTTTCCAGGCTTGATATATAATAAAATCATTACTCATGTCTCACGTATAACAAAGATACTGTTACAAGAGGAGTTGTGGTTACAAACTCTTTATCAGCAGATGCAGAAAAAGCATCTGGAAAAGGATATTATTTTTTCACAACAAAACACTCAATAAACTAGAAAGAACAGAAGATGTCTTCAACTAAATCAAAGGTTTTTATGAAAAAAACATAGTTAACACAGTTAAGGTAGAAGAGCAAGTACTTTACACCTGTAATCAGAGACAAAGATTTCTTCTCTCAAGGTATGGTACTGGAAGATATCTACCTAGGACAAGAAAGCAAAACTGGGCTCCTTAGTTAAAAACAAACAAACAAACAAACACCAACCAAGCAAACAAAAAAATGCAATGAGCTATCATTTCATATCCATTAGGATGGCTATTGTCAAAAATAAAACAATAAAACAGAAAATAACAACTGTTAGGAAGGATGTAGAAAAGTTGAAATTCTCATGCACCCACTTTGGGAAATAAGAAAATGAGCATTGTAAGCCTAAAACAGGCAGAATAAAACATAAGCCAAACTTAGAGAAGAAATCAATGAACTGGATCAAGAACAGAAAAACTGAGAAGATCAAACAAAACAAGTCAAAAGCTTGTTCTTTGGAAAGATTTTTAAAAATGATAAACCTCTAGCCAGGCTAATTAAGAAAAAGAGGAGAGTGAGAGTGAGAGAACATAAAGTAACAGTATGAGAAATAAAAAGATGGTTGATTGCTGATTCCAATTTCCTTAAGAGGGTAATAAGGGAGTACTACAAGTGACTCCATGCTCACAAATTTAATAATGTAGATGGAATGAACAAATCACTTCTATTGGAGACATCAGTATGAGCTTATATCAATTTAGTATAGACGCAGATGGATGTATATAGAAAAATTTATAAATATGTACATTTATATGTTATACAAGTGTTTATCTCCTTGCATGTCAAATGAGGGTCTAGGTATAGTGCTATCAAGAGTAATGAGCACCCTTAACCCTCAGACCTTGGTTTCTTTATTTTTTTTCTTCACACCTTGGTTTTTAATATCATTCTCCAAAAGAAAAAATCAGAGGTTCTTGGAGAAATAGTTGCTGCTAGGAATGGAGCAGCAAATTAAAATGATGAGTCTGAAAACACGATGGAGATATATCAAAGGGACAGGGGAACAAATGGAGAGATCTCCCAATGGCCTAAAAGTAAAAAAAAGTTGAACAACAACCTAAATATATGAATTCAATAAATACCTGTGAGTTTAAATGATAAAAATAAGTAATTGAGAAACAACAAAAAGAAAGAAATGAGGGGAGAGTGGACAAATCTGTATGTAGAAAAATTTCAACTAATTTATGTAGATACACCCCCATATTTAACCAAATGTAACTTGAGCCCTTAAGCATGGGCTGTGCACAGTGACATCCAAAAAGCATAGTGTGAAAAGTGTGGAGGGGGTCTCTACCGTAGTAGAAAAACCTGACAAATTCTCTCAGCCGGATGACCAAGACTGAGTGATAGATTATATAATAAGCTATGTCAATAGTTCCCTTCATATGGTTGGAAGAAAATGGTTTTGTTCATTTAGTCTTCTTCCCGAGAATACTTATCGCCAATACAACCATGAGGAAGCTGTTAGATGAACACAAACTATTTGATCAATATTTTTCAAAACTGTTTAGGTCATGAAAGACAAAAATGATCTAAAAAACCATGATGTCTCAAGGAGCCTAAGGAGACAAAACAACTAAATGTAATGCAGTGTCCTGGACAGAAAAAGAACATGAGGTGACACTAGGAAAATATGAGTAAAATATTTACTAAGATTAAAATCATGTATCAATATTGGTTCATTAATCATGACAAACATACCACAGTGAGTCAGGATGTTAACAACAATGGGTACCTTGGTGCAGGTGTAACAGAACTGCCTGTACTATCTTCACAATTTATTTGAATTTAAAACAGTTCTAATATATGGACTAGTTCTAATATATGGAATCAACAAGAAGTTAAAAATCTTTAAAGAATGGCTGAACTTTGGTTTCAGTAATCCCAGGGCTCCAACTTCAAACATACAAGTTTTTTTTTTTAGTAGAATCAATAGAATATTAAAATTTATATGAACTCTTAAGAGATCACAAATAGTCAAAACTTCCTTGAAAAGGTAGAACAAAATTGGGATCTCATGGCTCCTGATTTTAAAACTCATTACAAAGCTCTAGTAATTGAAACAATATGGTATTGGCATAAGATAAATGTATAGAACACTGTAATAGAATAGAAGTCAATAAATAAGCCTTTGCACATATGTTCAAATGATTGTCATCTTAGCATTAAAACCATTAAATGGAGAAAAATACAGTCTTTTCAATAAATGTTGGGAAAACTGGATATCCATATGCACAAGAGTGAAGTTAAATCCTTATTTCATACCATATGTGAAAACTAACTCAAGATGGATCAAAGGTTCAAATAAGAGACATCAAATATAAAACTCATAGAAGAAAACATGAGAGAAAATCTTCATGAAATTGTATTTGTCAATGATTTATTTGAATATGATGCCAAAAGTATAGGATAGTAGATAAATTGGACTATATCAATATTAAAAACTGCATTTAAAGGACAAATTTAACAGAATCAACAGAAAAGACAACTCATGGAATGGAAACTCATGTATGTGATGTGAGTGATATCCTGAATATATAAAGAATTTCTACATTTCAGCAACATAAAATAAACAATCTGATTAAAAATGGATAAAGGAGCCAGGTAGGGTGGCATATGCCTATAATCCCAGTGGCTTGGAAGGCTGAGGATCAGGAGTTCAAAGTCAGTCTCAGCAAAAGTGAGGTACAAAACAACTCAGTGAGACCCTGTCTTTAAATAAAATACAAAATAGGGCTGGGGATGTGGCTCAGTGGTCAAGTGCCCCTGAGTTCAATTCCCAGTAACATGCCCCCACCAAAAATGTACAAAGGTCTTGAGTAGATATTTCTCAAGAAAATATGTGTGGTGAATAAACATAGGAAAAGATGCTTAATATCACTAATCATTAGAAAAATGCAAATCAAAAACACAGTGAGAATGTGGGCCTTTGTGTGGCTCATACTCTAGATCTGTGGTTTTCTTGGGAACACCAGGAACAATTTTGCTCCTCAGTTAAAAACAAACAAAAAACCCACAGTGAGCTATCATTTCATATCCATCAGGATGGCTATTGTAAAAACAAAACAAAACAAAACAAAAAAAACCCCACAAAATGGAAAATAGCAACTCTTAAGAAGTATGCAGAAAAGTTGAAACTCATGCATTTTTTTTTGTTGGAATGTAAAAATTTGTAGTAGCCTATGTAAAACACAGTGTAGCAAATTCTCAAAAAATTAAATAGAATTAGAAGATGACTCACAATTCAATTTTTGGAAATATATGTAAAAGAATGTGAGAATTATAGTGGTTAGTTACTAGAGGCCAGGGAGAGAATGGTAGAGAAAGGATGGGGAGAGATTGCTTAAAGGGTACAAAGTCATGGCTAGGTAGGAGGAATAAGTGTTGGTGGTCTATTATACAGGGGTGATAATAATTAACAACATTGTATGATACAAATAGCTAGAAGGTGGATTTTTTTCTAGATTTGCTTTAATGTTTTATTCTTCAATTTCCTGGAAATCAATATATTTTATGATCAAGACACAGAAGGCAATCATCAGTATAATTTTAATTTTAACTGATTATATTATATTATAATTTTAACTGATTTTTATTTTATAAATAAAATAAAAATTTTATTTAAAAATAAAATTTTTAAATTTTGATTACTGTGTGTTGCTTTGAATATAATTACTATTGTAACATTGATTTCACATTCAAATTAAGTTCTACTCAATGTGAAAAATTACCTTGTTTTCCAGAGAATTCTTTGAAATATCACAACTGTTCTAGTAATCCCTACTAGTTTTCTATTAAATTTCTAGTGGATAAATATTAATATAATCCTCTAGGAAGCTCACAGCATTTAAAGTGTCTCAAATTATATTAAATTTAAGACAAAAAGTTTTTTAAAAAGACACTGAAATATACAACCCAACCTTCTTCCCAAGAGAGCTCATATAATCAGGAACCACATTAGTAAAGGCCTAGAATAGATATCACTTTTCTATGACCTATCTACCATATCATTTGTTTCTCCTTAACAAAATTTTACAAGGCAGAAGAGCCCTCCAATACCTGGAAAGTCTATCTTCTGTTTCCCGGTGAATCACAGAATCACAGAATTTTTTTTTTTTTTTGGATGATAGAACTTTTAAAAAATTTTTAAAACTTCATTTATTTATTCTAGTTTGTTATATATGACAGCAGAATGCATTTCAATTCATAGTACACAAATAGAGCACAATTTTTCATATCTCTGGTTGTACACAGAGTAGAGTCACACCATTCGTGTCTTCATACATGTACTTAGGGTAATGATGTCCATCTCATTCCCAACCCCCCTGCCCCCACCCTTCCCTCTCCTTTGCCCTATCTATAGTTCCTCCATTCATCCCATGCTCTTTCCTGCATCCACATTATGGATCAGCATCCTCATATCAGAGAAAATATTCAGTATTTGGGTTTTTTGGGATTGGCTTACTTCACTTAGCATAATATTCTCCAACTCTATCTATTTGCCTGCAAATGCCATGATTTTATTCTCTCTTAATGGTAAGTAATATTCCATTGTGTACATATATCACTATTTCTTTATCAATTCATCTACTGAAGGGCATCTAGATTGTTTCCACAATTTAGAAATTGTGAATTGTGCTGCAATAAACATTGATGTGGCTGTGTCACTATAGTATGCTGCTTTTAAGTCCTTTGGGTATAGACTGAGGAGTGGGATAGCTGGGTCAAATGGTGGTTCCATTCCAAGTTTTCTAAGGAACCTCCATACTGCTTTCCATATTGGTTGCCCCAATTTGCAGTCCCACCAGCAATGTATGAGTGTACCTTTTCCCCCAGATCCTCGCCAACACTTATTGTTTGTATTCTTGATAGCTGCCATACTGACTGGAGTGAGATGAAATGTTAGAGTAATTTTGATTTGCATTTCTCTAATTGCTAGATATGTTGAACACTTTTTCATGTTTGTTGGTAGAAAATATGCCCAACACTTCTGAGAAGTGTCTGTACAGTTCCTTGGCCCACTTATTCATTGGTTTATTTTTATTTTATTTTTTGGTGTTACGATTTTTTAGTTCTTTATCTATTCTAGAGATTAGTGCTCTATCTGATGTGCATGTGGTAAAAATTTGCTTCCAAGATGTAGGCTCTGAATTCACCTCACTGATTGCTTCTTTTGCTGAGAAGCTTTTTGGTTTGAATCCATCCCATTTATTGATTCTTGATTTTATTTATTGTGCTATAGGAGTCTTATTAAAGCCATGATTCCTGTGTGGGAGCAGCTGTGAGGGGTCCTCTAAACACTTTCAGAGAAACAGTATTCCCACTATTTCAATCCTAGGTCCTGGAGTGACACAGAATGCAGCTTCACTCTAGCCTGCCATCTTGGATCCAGAGTATTGGTAACACATAACCATATTTATTTCTGTGGCTTACCATTTTATATTTTCATATATTCTAAAAGATCAAAATTTAAATCTTTTATTTTTTCATGAAGTCAGATAATTCAAACTTTATTCATTCAATTAATTTAAGGAAGAAATATTCAGATTTAACTTTCATTCTTAATGTTAACATGCCAAGAGTTCAAGAACAGAAGGATAAGTGGGTCAGACCCATATGCACAATACTTATGCCCTCCAAATTCAAAGACATGACTCTTTAAGAAGAAATGAGGCCTATGTTGAGTCATCTAATATTGAAACAATGTCAAATTTGATGAGATTTTAGTATTGGAAAAAAATGTATTATTCTATTACTATTTATATTTTGATCTTTGCTTCAGAAACTAGTAAGAATGTAAAAATATTTTAGAATATTCTATTAAAAAGGTTAACAGATTTTAGAAAGCAAAGTAAAATAGAAAATATGCCCAACTTTAAGATACTAATAAACATTTATTAGTGAAAGTCAAAAGAGTATGCACCAAAAGTAATAATGAATGTTAAATAAAAAATCCTGTAAGAATATATATCATGATTCAATTTTTAAAACTTTTTATAGAAATATATATTATGAATACAATGCTAACCTATTTCTGTACTAACAGCACTGCTTATACAAAGAAATTTAATAGTAAAACATAAATACAGAAGATGCTTAATTTTGGCCCTTTTGGGGAAAAAAATGGAATAGATTTCTTTTTTAACATTGCTCTCGGTACAAAAATAGGATGGAAGGTAGTAACTGCAACATTCTTAGTGTTTATCCTTGTAATTCTTTAAATGTCACCAGTCATAAGAGCAATGAACTCCTCTTGATTTATTTCTCCACCACAATCTTTATCACATTTCTATCATAGTCTGAAGTTTTTTATCACTCAAATTTTCACCCAATTCTCTTACAACATGTTGCAAATTCCTCAAGCTTATTTTACCTGAAGCATTATCATCAAGCAGTTTAAATGCTGTCTGTATTTTCTTCATGTGGATCTCTTTCCAATATACAGTCTTTCACAACTTCATTAAAATCTTCAAAAGTGATTTTCCCTGTGGCTTCTCTGTCATAATCTTTAAGAATCTTCAGTATCAGCTTTTTTTACATCAAATCTCAAGGCTCGGGGCTGGAGATGTGGCTCAAGCGGTAGCGCGCTCGCCTGGCATGTGTGCGGCCCGGGTTCGATCCTCAGCACCACATACAAACAAAGATGTTGTGTCCGCTGAAAACTAAAAAATAAATATTAAAATTCTCTCTCTCTCTCTTTAAAAAAAAATCTCAAGGCTCTCATAGCCACTTTTAATTCATGACAATCTATTGCTTCATCTTTGTATTACACAGCTCAAAAACATGTTTAGTTTCTCACTTCTTTTCCTCAGAAAGTTCTCTTCTTTTTGTTCTCTTTGTTTTGTCAACTACAAATTTACTTCACAAAGCTAAACTCATTTTCTCATTTTCTCTTCAGAGATGTTCCTCTTAAGAACAATTTTAAACCCCTACCCAACGCATCCTGACTTCCCCATACCTAGATGAGTGGATATTTGAGTGTTATCATCATAAACAAAGGATGTTTGAGATGATGGATAACCTAAATATCTTGGCTTGATCAATTAACAAAGTATAAGTGTACCAAAGCATCACTCTGTACCCCCTTAAAGATATACAATTATTATTTATAAGTAAAAAGGCTTAAGTTTTTCAGTATTAAAAGTAAGAAAAAAGAAAAATTGAAAGCAAGGGCTTGAACAGATATCTGTACATCCATATTTATGTCGCATTATTCACATAAGCAAAAGGTGGAAACAACTGAAGTGTGTACTGACAGATGAATGAGTAAACAAAAAGTGGTATCTCCTACAATGGAATATTATTTAGCTTTTAAAAAGATGAAAATTTTGGCACATGTTACAACATGGATGAATCATGAAAATAAATGCCAAGTGAAATAATCCAGACACCAAAGATCAAATAATGCATGCATGATTCTACTTATTTGAGGTACCCAGAATGATTGAATTCACAGAAAACAAAAAGTAGAACGTAGTTGCCAAGAAATTTGGTAGAAAGGATGGGGAGTACTGTTTTTGTGAATACAGAGTTTCAGTTTTGCAAAATGAAGGGTATTTGGGAAGTGTTTATCATGAAGATCTTTTCTAAAAGGAAAGTTTGAATTGTCTTCTGGTTTTTGTAATTTTCTGTATTTTTCTTACTTTTATTATCAATGTATCTTCTTAGTTGTTTGTAACATAAATATTATGAGTAAATATTCTAGAAGACTGCTAAGTTTGAATTTTTATATCTATTGTTTCCTACTTCTATGACTTTGACAACTAATTTATTTGCCTCAGATCTCAATTCCTTGAACTATGAATCATCAAGCAATCCTGACACCTGAAATTCTCATTACTGGATTTTATGGGTTATTGAGACACAAAATTGGGCATGTACAATAGCAATCTGGCTTAAGGAAAAATGGCCCAAAAGAGAACAAACTCAAGCAGATCAGGATGGCAGATTTAGATGCAGAAGCATGTAGTTCTGCTAGGTTACGGCCTTTCCTCTGTTGCACGTCTATAGTTTCTCTGTTGCTTTTTATGACTAACAATTTTAGAAGGGAGAGACCAGATTTTTAAATGGAGATTCGTCAACAACAAAAAGTTGACAGCTTAATCCTTAAACTCCAATCAAGGGTGTTCCTAAAAGAAAATAATGAAAAATTCTCCAATGGTAAGAACATTTGATTATCCATTTCATCTGGACAGATTTATATTAATTCATGGCTATTTGCTAACAGTTTGGCTGTGTTAAATCCATTACAGCATGAAAAGATTGTGGAATAAGCATCTACTTTGGATAGGTATATTCTACTAATATGTAATTGAATATGTAATTCTACTAATAGTGTTTCTGCCATCACCATTAATTGTGAACTTACAGAATTAATTACTCTCCATCAAGATATTTCACATAGCATTTGTTTTTCCAAGCAATTAACTCATTCACTGTTCCCTTGATCAGCCCTGAACAATTGTAAGGGTGCTCCTTATAAGCCTGAAAACTGCAAAAGGGACTTTTGGGGGTCTAGCCAATGCAAGCAAGCCAAGTTAAAGGAAGAACAGGAATGTCCTCACATCCATGGAAATTGCTTATCTTACCATGAACCTTATTACCTGAAGCAACTAGCCTGATGGAATAGTGAAAATATCCAGTGAAATCTCAACCAAACTATGATTTCAGTGTAAATGCTCTAAATAGATTAGAGTGCATCTTATGAGGTGCATTGTGGGCATAAGTAACTAATATTTGGTTTTGCTTTTTCCTATAGTCCAAATACATAGGTCCAAGAATCGAAATGTGGAAATGGGGACACATTTTTCCACCCGTAAAATTTTCATTTTTGCTCATTGGAAGACTTAATTGTGGAGGAAGAAATGTTTCCAATAAGAAACATAACAGTGATTCAGTTGATTTCAAAGCTCGCACAGTATGACTATTTTAGGATCCTGTGCCACTGAAACTATAGGTAGGAAGGGAGGTCTTTCTACTCTCTGAGAAAACTGATCCTGATTGCTGAAGGGGAATTGGGGTGAGGTTGCACAATAAGGTAGAAATGACTATGTCTGGAATACATGAGATTCTCTGAAGGGCTACTGAATTCTTTCTGTGCAATAATAAAATAAATATAAAACTCCGGAATTAACAGAAGGAGGGTGGCTGAATATTTGAATCCTACAAGAATAAAGTTGGCATTATCCCAACAGGTCAATAAACCTTACCTGGTGAGGTTCTGATTGAGAGAAAAGAAAAACAGAATTGGTAAGTAGAAAAAGGAGGCTTTTACAGTCTCATTATTGGTCACAAAGGCAAAGACTGGGCAACTATGCCTCTTTTCCTTTCTTGTCATAACTTTAGTCTTCCCTCTATTTTTTATATAATAATTGGTGGCAACTGACAGGTGGAATTTATTGGATTTGAAAAATATTCACCATTGAACAGGAATGAGTATATAGGCTATTAGAGAAATAGAGATAAGTTTTAAGAATTTTTCTCCTTCTTACTCAGAGAAAGGGTAAGGGTGTCTTTATTTGTATTAAGGATAAATGCATCTTATTAAGCAAAAGCATAAAATTATCTTTCTTTTTAAATAGAGTCCAAATATATATGTTGTGTCTTATAAGATAACCTAACCTTTTTAGGATGTGTATGCTGAAATCATAGTTTAATTGATTAGTGCACAGATGCCAAGCGGCCAAAGCCAAGGCTGCACTGGTTATTAAATGATTGTCACTCATCTTGAAATGCACAGTTATCTGCTCTGCTTTATGATTCTGCCTTTGCAAAGTAGCTGCCTGTTAAGCTGCCAATAAGGAATACAGCAGGGACACTGGAAGGTTGGAGGAAGAGAAAGAAACACATTTCTTCCTAACTCCTGTGCCTCTTGCAGTTCTTCATTAGATTTCAGTGCTACAATGGGTTCCATTTTATGGTCCCCAATCCCACTTCCAGAACCAGCCTCATGATGCTCCCATGGAGATACCAACACCACCTGAACAGTGTCCCTTCCCTCCAGGGATAAACTTAAATTTCTTGGAACCCCTCCTTGGAGCTCTTGTAGGGCCAACAATAACTAAGCAATCCCTCCTCAGATATCTGGGTCTCAGTTCCAAGGGATCCCTCATCCAGCCTTCTAGTAACCTGACCTTTTCCTTGTGTTCCCTTGTTGTAGTTAAAGCATCTTCCCAGGGTTTCATAAACTGACTTCCAGACCACTCACGTATAATCGAATTAAGCCTTTATTGAAGCACACCGGTGGTGACTGTCCAGAACATAAAGCTGTTCCCCTGATCAGCCCTGAACTGATCTTATAAGGGCACTCCTTATAAGCTTGAAAACCGCAAAAGGGATGTTTGTGGGTCTAGCCAATGCAAGCAAGCCAGGTTACAGAAGCGGGAGAGTTCAGTCAGGTGGAGGGGCACTTAGCCAATCATAATTAGCCCAGTCACCTCAGTTACAAAAACAGTGCCTCATTACCCTAGTTACAGAAACAATGCCCCATTAGGTAGTTACGTGTTCTTAAAGGTTTCTATAGCAAAAGGAAAAGAACATCTTGCCCTGGTCATGACCCTTCTACTTGGCATGGTTGTTTTACAAAATGGAGTTACTAAACAAAATGGAGTCACTTTGGTTTGACTATCACACCCTCAGCCTATGGATTTTAGCTGCTTCCTGAGATTTCTATCTCTGTTGACTAAATGTCTCCCTTTGGCTTTTTCTAACCTCAAATACCTGGTTAACAATTTTTTGTTTTAAAGTCTCAATGAAAATAGAGGGTGAACCAAATAAGGATACCAGTTGTATGACTTTCAGGTTGGTAGGAAGAGAAAATGAACCAAAAGGAATAAAGGATTTATAGACATGCCTCTCACATAGTAATTACCATGTACAGTCTTAGCTATTATTATTCATTCAAGGTCTGAGTCTCCTGTTAGACTATGCTCCATGAGGATAGGGATATAGCTATGGTATCCTGGCATTGCCTGGAACATGGTATGTTTTGAATAAATATTGTTAAAGTGATTGAAAAATAGTTTGCTTGGGAGAGAAAGAAGGAAAACAATGTGGGTATGCAGAAATGTGATTTTTTTTCCCCCAATGGGAATTAATCAGTTTTTGCAGACTTCATTATACCAGTTGGTTAGGAGCCAGACTCATCATATCAATGCTCCAACTCCTCTTTTCTACCAGGGTGCTAGAATTACACATTGTGGAGTGTGTGAGAGATGGAGGTGGGGTGGGAGAGGCATGTACTCATGGCGTATCTGTCTATAAATGTTATTATGAAATGTCTGATGGCCAGATCTAAATGGCATCCTTGACTTCACAGCTCTCAGCTTCTTCTGTGCCATGCTTCAGGCACGTGAATATTTGCATTGCTGCTTGTGGTCTCATCTCCTTGGAAGCCTCCTGTAGCTCTTCTCTGTCTAGGGCTTGATGCTCTTCATAAGTTTGCCAGGGAATCTGGTATTGGCACATTGTCTAGAATGTCACAGATTTCTTCTCTTTTGCATCTTCAGCCCCCAGTGAGAAAGAATGGCCCAGTCATTCCCCAATCACTCTAGAAGGCAGGATTTTTTTCTCTTTGTGTCTCTTGTACAAGTTCCTCTCTATGTCTAACCTTCTTGATGTAGGAATAGCATTTATATACAAAATCTAATAACACTCAAACTCTTTTCACTTTGCCACATTCTTCCTGATGAAGCCAGTTTTATATGCTTTAATTTGGTGGGATAAGAAAGATGATACAAGGGGAAAAATGGGAAAAAATTAAAATATCCTGCCAAAGAAGGAAGAAGAGAAGCACAGAAAAGAATAAGAGAATGCCTTTTAAAATTTAACTATTCCTAGCACTTGGTAATATAGTGGAAGTACTAGGTTTTGTAGCAACATGAAAGATATATTGATCTTACTCTCAAGTTTTTTTTCCATTCATTTATTTTTTAAAATTTCTGGTAGCAGAGCAGAGACTCTAGAGAAAAGGAGAGTTTATTCTTTCACAGGCAGAAGGCAAAGCCATGTGTTTGCAATCCTCCTCTGCAGCGTGGCTTTGTAGGAAGTCATTGTGGAGAGGCTGAGACAACAATAACACCCAATTGTTGGAGCCACAGAAGGACCTGAAGCTTTTAAATGTTTTCATTGCACAGGTCGTAGCTTCGGCAGCACCTGAAATTCACCAGATAGGTGCTCCACTTTATGTTTTCCACGTTAGCACAGTTCTTTAGGCAGCCCATGAAAGTTAACCAGGGTTTACCATTCTCTGTAAAAGGGATGAGGACCAGATCAGCAAGTTTGACTCTAAGGCTTCTGCAAAAATATTTCTCTCCAGCCCTATACCAGCTGTAGGGATTCTGACCATGGAAATATACAGAGAAGTGTCCCTCGGGTGAGCAAACTCCTGGGGTGGGGGGACATGCACTCTGTCTCCCACCCTCAGGATACCCTGCAATTTCTCCTAGGAACTAGTAAAAATAACTAAATACATGTGCAATGTCTAGCTGCTATGGCAATGCCCTGCTTGAAAAGGCTCTGTGCTCGAGTCTGATACGCCTCAACTTTGATCTAAGACACACAGCTCCTGGGAATAATATAACTCTCTTGTTAGATAACCACAATGTTTCACTAAGCCTAAACCTGTCCACATAACAGTAACTTTATACAATGGACTTTCTTGAGAGCTACACAAAACTCCTAACATTGCAATTTAGTATGTAACTGAGGAATAAGCTGCATAATGTTACTGAGTCTATAACTTGCCTAGTAATACAGTGAACAATATGTACTATGCTGCCAATGACCTAAAGTAACCTATTGATATAAATAAAGTTTGGCAGCTTGGCCTCTCTGCCATTCTGCCATCTTTCCTGCCTCTGCATCTAAAAATAAGCTTGTGGAATTCATGGCTGTTTTATTCAAAGGATTAGAAGATGTTGCAAGTTGGGAGCTTCCCCAAAAGAAAAGCAATGATGGAGCAGTTTTTAGAATGTATTGGAGGTGGGGGAGATAGCACAGCAATTCAGGGATTTCCAAAGCTGAAGGTTTCTATTGAAAATCTCAGTAGAAACAAAAGTTACCAAAGCAAAGGTATTGCACAACACAGAAGGTGGAAAACTAAAGAAATCCAGAATCTAGACTTACCCATCAAGGGCCATTTAGCCAACGCCTATTGCTAACACTGTACTCTCTATTTTCATAGGTTATTTCCATTCAGGCATAAAGACAAAAAGCCTCCCTCTTCAATAACAATTAGATATTCTCCAGTGGACATATATTGTGTGTTTCCTTTTGTCTCCGTTCAGTCTTCTCAATAATCTTCAGATTTCTATAAGTACTCTTTCATTATCTGCACATGCCACCCCCAGTGACCTCCTCCGTCTGTTTCTCGTTATGATATATGACAAAGGTAAAGTTTTAGTTATTCCAAGCAGGAGACTGCCTCGTTGCCATCATGTCCTATTTCCTCTATCACATCTCTCTTTCCTCCATCCACAACTTACTTTTGAACATCGTCCCAGCTGTGCAGGCCTCATCTGTGGTTGCCGTACATATTCCTCTTCCTCTAGAGCAGTTTTCTCCAGGGAACTGGAGGTGACACATCCTACATTGAATAACTTCCATAGCTTCATAAGAGAATAGGGAAACAGAAGTGAGAGATGATGGTGCCGTCGTGGAAGGACCCACCTTCCTTTTTTAAGTTTGAAGTCTGCTTGGAGCCAGAGGGCTTTGCCAGAGCCCCATAAAGCATGAACCCTTATTAAAATAGTTTAAGAAAAGAGAGTAAGTGAAGTTTATGGACTTGGGAGTTTGACTTGAAAAACATGCAGAAACAAAGAAAGATAAGTAAGGAAAAGAGAAACTCATCAAGACTGAGATGACCAGATTAGGTCCTCTTCATACTCACTGGAATAATCTTCATCAACAATTATTTCATCTGTGTTGGCAAAGAAAAATAAAAGAAATCTGTGATTTTGCCTAAGATTTACCCCCGAGTATAGCCCTAGCCGTCTCTCTCCTCAGGGCCCATTTTGTACTTTTAGCCTGGAGCCATGCTAGGTTCTCTCTGTCCCTCCAAAGCTTAGTCACCTACTCATACCTTGCACCTTGCACCTCTTCTGTCCTTTCAGTTCTCTTCACCACATTAGGGCTTCTCAGATTCCCCTACTCATCCCTATAGGGTACAGGACAGACCAGAAAGGTGAGGATAAATGCACATTTTTTTTTAAACTTCATTCTCTTCTTTCCAATTAACTCTGTGTGGCATTCTTACAGATGCATGCCTCAAATGTGACAATGGGGACAAGCATCTGAATTCATGAAGTTGCTATACTTTATCTTTGGACAGCTAGGTCTGTAAAGTCTACCTTCCCCTCCCCCTGTCTCTTTCATTTAGCCTTGTTGGTGGTTACTAATGTTGTTTTGCCAACTCTAAAATTATCTCCCATCCTAGTTCTGTCCTGTTGAAAGAAGGGATTGGGTATTGAAACTCAAGGTCTTTCGTGGCTTCCTTTCAACCTTCAGTGCCCACCCAGCCCCGCTCATCCCCTCTCTTCCTGCCTTCCTCCTTTCATCCATTTCTACTCACCTGGGGTTTTACCAAATGACAATGACCCAGATAGTACTGTTGAAGAAAATAAAAAAGAGAGAAGCATTCTCTGCAGATCTCATTTTCCAAACCCCATCTCACAGTTTCTGTGATAATCCTCTTTTTTTTTTTTTTTTTTTGTGGTGCTAGGAATTAAACCCAGGGCCTTGTGCAAGTGAGGCAAGCAATCTGCATCCCTAGCCCTGTGATAATCCTCTCTATTGCTCTGTAATCCATCTATTTCCTTCTATAAATGGAAGGCTATAGTTTTGGTTAAGGTCCCAGAGAATTAACACACTGTAGGTATAGGCATGGCATAGAGTGAAGCTCATCATGCTTGTCACCACAGAGAATCTCTGTCATGGGAGGTCACTCCTAATCCCCACTTCTCACCAGCAGTTGGCCTTAGAGACTCACCCCTAAGCCAGCAGAGCAAGATGAGGAGTCCCAAAAGGGGGTGCTTGTCCATTTTGGAGGGAGAGAGGCCCGGGTTAGGACCTAAAGCTTCTGTGAGGACCTATTTATACACTTGCAAGTTGAGCTTCCCCAGGAAGGATTGGGGGAGGGGACACTGTGGAAGTCCTTGGAGGGCATGTTCTGCTCCTGAGGAAACTAGTAGCTCTGCAGTTTCTCTTCTTGGTAACTTGAGGGAAGAAGACCTGGCTAAAAAAGTCCTGGATCCTATTTGTTCCAGTCTTACCACTCAGGATTTTTGATGCCAAGTTTTATGTTCTTTTCAGTCTCTGGCATTGTGAAAGGGCACAGGATAAATCAGAGCTGGATGTGTGGGATTCAGAGTGGTTTACACCAAGTACCCACTAAACCTGAGGAAATACATAAGTATAAATAATTAGAATGTGGCAAGGCAAAAAGGAGGCTGAGCACAGACACTCAAAAATTGTATCTAGGGAATGGAGAAGAGAGGAGATGGAAAGGTTAGGCTCACGGGTCATGACAGGGAACTTTCATGAGGGGACTAAACTTTCCCACTGTCAACCAACTCAGAAGGAGGCAGATCCTAGTGTAGAAGATAAGGAGAAGGGAAATGCTTCCTTTTCTTGGTGTTTCATGGTGGTCAGGACTTAGATTTTAGGTGAGAGGTTTATCAACCTTTTCCTGGAGGGAGATAAGCATGTCCCTCTCACATTATGTCAGGCCAGGTTACTAAGCAGAGGGCTTGCTGAACCTCCTCTGGAGGGGATTGAAATTGCATATTTAAAGAAATGTAACTATATCTCATTCTAAGTTCTCTGTTAGTTTCCTTCAGTTACCACAGTAAATTGTAATGAACTTTGTTTAGTTTGTGTGGTTATTGTGGACAACTGAGGGAAGGGTTCATGCCCATACCTAGGACAATAAAGCAACACAGAGGAGGAAAACAGGTAGAAATAGGGCATAACATGGTGTTTAGAAAAGTGGAACAGTGATCTATGCCAGATGTTGGGTAAAGTGAAAGGCGATGACAAAATGGATGTGCAGAAATTTTTGGATTCATGTTGTTTTGGAAGCTATCATGTGTGAAAGGAGTAAGCTGGCATTTCTAAACAAAGAGGAAGACAGGTACACACCAGGTAACTGCTTACCTGGAGGCTCCTAGTATCTTAGTGAAGCTTTGAAGTGTCACCATTTTTTAAAATACCTTTATTTTATTTATTTACTTTTATGTGGTGCTGAGGATTGAACCCAGGGCCTTAGCACTTGCTAGGCAAGCACTCTATCACTGAGCCATAACTCTAGTCCCACGGTTTTTTATATAATACACATACAAAGGCACATGCATCTCACACACACACACACACACACACACACAAAACCAGCACTGATTTTTGTGTTCTGCATATTCACCAGAAGCCCTTTCCCTTTGCTTCCTCTCAATTGCCCTGAATTATAACATTTACTCTTGCATTTTTATATTCTATTCTCCTATCTGTTGAAATCTTGCCTTCTTTCCTCCCAGGAATTCCACATTTAATCCTTTGTCTAATGGCAGTCCTCAAAAAAGGAAGAAAGGTTCTCTTCCTCTACTTTGTCAAAAAGGAATTCCTCACCTAATCACACATCTGTGATATTATTACACCACTTTTTTGACAGCTGCTGTCATGATCCAACCTGGAATCCTTGCTTATACCTAAGTCCTATTTTATTGACTTGCTTTTCCCCTAAAATCTCCCCCAAATTATGCTTCCTATCTTATTAGCTCTAATCCTTGATTGTTAAAATATTCCTACTCTGTTCCTTTTCAGACTCTAATCCTTTTTTCTTTTTACTTTTAGGTATTTCAATGTAATTCTAATTCTTGTGTCATAAATTTCAGACCCATGACTAAAAAGAATTCAGGAATCCCCTTTTTCCTATTGTTCCAAACCCTATTTAAGACCATAAGGCCTCCCTCCCTAATAGAGAGTTCTGAAGGTATATTTAGTTCAAGAGAGTGATCTCCGGGTTGTACTTCAACTCTGAGAAAGACTAGTTAGTTAATTGTGACCCTATGTGTTGATCAGAAGATGTTCAAATTATGGGCAAAGATCTTTAGTTTGTATCTCCAGTTTTATGCATGTCAATAAAAAGAATATTTTTTGGATGGAAATTTACCTTATTTAAAAAATAGATCTACTCTTTTCAGGTAATATAGGAAAATACATGATGAATTTCATTGGTCCCTGAGATGTCTTTACATAATAACCTCTGTGAATAGGTGATGAAGCTGGTAATGAGCAGCAGGATTTGAGGAAGGAGGCCTCAGTAAAGATCCCCCATGTGATAAGGAGAGTAAACTAGAGGAAGAACCACAGTTGCTATTCCAATGCAGCATAGATGACTTTATATTCCTGGAGTTTCCCCAGGGCCCATAGGACTTGTACTAATGATCCTGGGGGTGGGGGAAGAACAATTTTTTTCCCCGAGGCCTTCTTCCTCAAATCCTGCTGCTCATTACCAGCTTCATCACCTATCCACAGAGGTTATTATGTACAAACATCTCAAACACCAATGAAATTTAACATGTATTTTCATGTATTACCTGTGAAGAGTAGATCTATTATTAAAATAAAGTAAATTTCCATCCCCCAAATACCCTTTTTATTGACAGGCATGATAACACTGGAGATACAAACTGAAGATCTTTGCCCATAATCTGAACATCTTCTGATCAACATATAGGGTCATAATTAACTACCTAGTCTTTCTCAGAGTTGAAGTTCAGGCAATGGTCAAATCAGAACATCCTGTCCCTTTCCCCTCAGGCAAGTGAACAGCACAGCTCTGGGTGACTAGAATTAGAAGAAATCAGAGTTCTATCCCTCTTGAGGGACTTGAAGGACAGAGGAAATATCTAGACAGCATGTGTGAATCTGAGAAAGACTATATAAAAACTGTCTCTGGGGAGCTTTGTGTGTATTATTTTCTACCATGAGACTTGCCATCCCCTAGGATTTTCTGGGAATCTAATATGTTTCAATTTCTTAGAGAGTTTTTTTCTATTGTGCCAAGGGTTGAAGAAGATATCACAGACATTGAAGTTAGTAGGGAGGTAGATTTAGGATTCAAAAATGAGGAGATAGTCAATAATTTATCCATTATTCCAACAGTAGCATAAATTAAATAAAATTTCCTGTATTTTTAATGCTGCATCAGCAAATCTAGCTACACCTGAGAATTCTTTCTAAAGGTAACCTCAGCTAGGGAGAAATTAGGGATTCCTCCATTATGTACAATGGCAAATTCACCAAAATATGGAGTCCATGCCCCAAGGCCTCTTTGTAACCTTCCAGTCTGCTCAGGTGGCACATAATTGCCTGTATGGCTATTCTTACTTCATAGTTGTTTAATATTTTCCTCCAGACTATAAAATAATCTGTGTTCAGAGAAGTTATCCTGACAATCTTACCTAAGCAATTTTCCCCTTGTTATTTTCTCTCTCTCTCTGTGTGTGTGTGTGTGTGTGTGTGTGTGTGTGTGTGGTGGGGATGTTATATTGGTAAAATAATACCTGGACTAGAAAAGGCATGAAACATACATTCATATCTTAAATTATTTAAAGGAAAGAGTATAAGCTCTAAAATAGATCAAAATATTAAATTTTGTCCATGCCACAGAAAACCCCACAGCAAGGGCTCCTTACTAATCACATTCTGTTTTTCCTTTTTTAGCATTATCCTTGAATTTATGGAATCTAGCCATCATTTTATTTTATAATTTATTTTATTCTATATTTTGCCTGCTTTAAATATTGATATAAGTGAAATCATGTACAAGTTCTAGGGATTACTCATGTATTTATATAAAGCTTTATTTTTCTACAATATAATGTTTCATTACATGAATATTATGGCTAAAAATTTCCTAGTGTTCATGGAAAAAACCAGCCAGACATTCAAGAAGCCCCAAAATCCGAAGCATGAGAATGACATTTCAGAAGGAATATTTAGACAGCCGAATAATCAATTAGGAAGAAACTACGTTATTGTGATGATATTTTCAATATGCCAAGGGAAGATAACCACCAACATTTTCTCTGCATTCAGAGAGAATTTTCTTAAGGGTTAAAGTGAAATAAAGACATTATTAAACATTTTTTTAATTGGTTGTTCAAAACATTACAAAGCTCTTGACATATCATATTTCATACATTTGATTCAAGTGGGTTATGAACTCCCATTTTTACCCCGTATACAAATTGCAGAATCACATCGGTTACACATCCACATTTTTACATATTGCCATACTAGTGACTGTTGTATTCTGTTATCTTTCCTATCCTCTACTATCCCCTCTCCCCTCCCCTCCCCTCCCCTCTTCTCTCTCTACCCCATCTACTGTAATTCATTTCTCTCCCTTGATTTTTTTCCCTTTCCCCTCACATCCTCTTATATGTGATTTTCTATAACAATGAGGGTCTCCTTCCATTTCCATGCAATTTCCCTTCTCTCTCCCTTTCCCTCCCACCTCTCGTCCCTGTTTAATGTTAATCTTTTCATCATGCTCTTCCTCCCTGCTCTGTTTTTAGTTGCTCTCCTTATATCAAAGAAGACATTTGGCATTTGTTTTTTAGGGATTGGCTAGCTTCACTTAGCATAATCTGCTCTAATGCCATCTATTTCCCTGCAAATGCCATGATTTTGTCATTTTTTAGTGCTGAGTAATACTCCATTGTGTATAAATGCCACATTTTTTTTTAATCCATTCATCTATTGAAGGGCATCTAAGTTGGTTCCTCAGTCTAGCTATTGTGAATTGTGCTGCTATGAACATCGATGTAGCAGTATCCCTATTTTCTTTCTTTGAGGTGTCTTTATCTGGTTTGGGAATCAGGGTGATATTCTCCCTCTTTTTCTAAGGTCTTCAGGGAATAGTCCGAGAAGGGCAATAGCTGGGTCAAATGGTGGTTCCATTCCCAGCTTTCCCAGAAATCTCCATACTGCTTTCCAAATTGGCCACACCAATTTGCAGTCCCACCAGCAATGTACAAGTGTACCCTTTTCCCCACATCCTTGCCAGCACTTGTTGTTGTTTGACTTCATAATGGCTGCCAATCTTACTGGAGTGAGATGATATCTTAGGGTGGTTTTGATTTGCATTTCTCTGACTGCTAGAGATGGTGAGCATTTTTTCATGTACTTGTTGATTGATTGTATATCTCTTCTGAGAATTGTCTGTTCAGGTCCTTGGCCCATTTGTTGATTGGGTTATTTATTATCTTATTGTTTAATTTTTTGAGTTCTTTGTATACTCTGGATATTAAGGCTCTATCTGAAGTGTGAGGAGTAAAGATTTGTTTACTATTTACCTCTCTTATTGTTTCTCTTGCTGAGAAAAAACTTTTTAGTTTAAGTAAGTCCCATTTGTTAATTCTTGTTTTTAACTCTTGTGCTATGGGTGTCCTATTAAAGAATTTGGAGCCCAACCCCACAATATGTAGATCGGAGCCAACTTTTTCTTCTATCAGATGCAGAGTCTCTGAGTTGATATCAAGCTCCTTGATCCATTTTGAGTTAACTTTTGTGCATGGCGAGAGAAAGGGATTCAGTTTCATTTTGTTGCATATGGATTTCCAGTTTTCCCAGCACCATTTGTTGAAGATGCTATCCTTTCTCCATTGCGTGCTTTTAGCCCCTTTATCGAATATAAGATAGTTGTAATTTTGTGGATTGGTTTCTGTGTCCTCTATTCTGTACCATTGGTCTACCCGCCTGTTTTGGTACCAGTACCATGCTGTTTTTGTTACTATTGCTCTGTAGTATAGTTTGAAATCTGGTATCGTTATACCTCCAGATTCACACTTCCTGTTTAGAATTGCTTTTGCTATTCTAGGTCTTTTATTTTTCCATATGAATTTCATGATTGCTTTATCTATTTCTAAAGGAAATGCCGTTGGGATTTTGATTGGCATTGCATTGAACCTATAGAGAACTTTTGGTAATATCGCCATTTTGATGATGTTAGTTCTGCCTATCCATGGACAGGGTATATTTTTCCATCTTCTAAGATCTTCTTCTATTTCTCTCTTTAGGGTTCTGTAGTTTTCACTGTATAAGTCTTTCACCTCTTTTGTTAGGTTGATTCCCAAGTATTTTATTTTTTATTTTTTTGAGGATATTGTGAATGGGGTGGTTTTCCTCATTTCCAGTTCAGAAGATTTGTTGCTGATATACAGGAATGCCTTTGATTTATCTGTGTTTATTTTATGTCCTGCCACTTTGCTGAATTCATTTATTAGCTCTAGTAGTTTCTTTGTAGACCCTTTTGTGTCTTCTAGGTATAGGATCATATCATCCACAAATAGTGATACTTTAAGTTCTTCTTTTCCTATCTTAATGCCTTTAATTTCTTTTGTCTGTCTAATTGCTCTGGCCAGTATTTCGAGAACTATATTGAATAGAAGTGGTGATAGAGGGCATTCCTGTCTTGTTCCAGATTTTAGAGGGAATGCCTTCAGTTTTTCTCCATTTAGAATGATGCTAGCCTGAGGCTTAGCATATATAGCTTTTACAATGTTGAGGTAAGTTCCTGTTATCCCTAGTTTTTCTAGTGTTTTGAACATAAAGGGATGCTGTACTTTGTCAAATGCTTTTTCTGCATCTATCGAGATGATCATATGGTTCTTATCTTTAAGTCTATTGATGTGGTGAATAACGTTTATTGATTTCCGTATATTGAACCAGCCTTGCATCCCAGGGATGAATCCTACTTGATCATGGTGCACCATCTTTTTGATATGTTTTTGTATCCAATTTGCCAGAATTTTATTGAGGATTTTTGCATCTAAATTCATTAGGGATATTGGTCTGTAGTTTTCTTTCTTTGAGGTGTCTTTATCTGGTTTGGGAATCAGGGTGATATTCTCCCTCTTTTTCTATATCCTGAAATAGATTGTAGAGTATTGGTATTAGTTCTTCTTTAAAGTTCTTGTAAAAATCTGCTGTATATCCATCCGGTCCTGGGCTTTTCTTGGTTGGTAGTCTTTTGATGGCTTCTTCTATTTCCTCACTTGATATTGGTCTGTTTAGGTTGTTTATAT
The DNA here is from genome assembly GCF_047511675.1 of Marmota flaviventris. NCBI lineage: Eukaryota > Metazoa > Chordata > Mammalia > Rodentia > Sciuridae > Marmota > Marmota flaviventris. The sequence goes on along the minus strand of NC_092506.1, from coordinate 110,226,770 downwards.
CATCCTGACTCAATCTGGGTAGTTCATATGTCTTAAGGAATTTATCGATGCCTTCACTATCTTCTATTTTATTAGAGTACAGGGTTTCAAAATAATTTCTTTTGTATTTCTGAATTGTCTGTTGTAATGTTGCCTTTTTCATCCCGTAAGCTAGTAATTTGGGTTCTCTCTCTTCTTCTCTTTGTTAGCGTGGCTAGTGGTCTATCAATCTTATTTATTTTTTCAAAGAACCCCAACTTTTAGTTTTGTTAATTTTTTTCGATTGTTTCTTTTGTTTTGATTTCAGCTCTAATTTTAATTATTTCTTGCCTTCTACTGTATTTGCTGCTGATTTGTCTTCTTTTTCTAAGGATTCGAGGTGTAGTGTGAGGTCATTTATTTGTTGGCTTTTCCTTCTTTTAAGGAATGAACTCCATGAAATGAATTTTCCTCTTAGTACTGCTTTCATAGTGTCCCAGAGATTTTGATATGTTGTGTCTGAGTTTTCATTTACCTCTAAGAATTTTTTAATTTCCTCTTTGATGTCTTCTGTAACCCTTTGTTCATTCAGTAGCATATTGTTTAATCTCCATGTGATGTAGGATTTTTCCTTTCTCATTTTATTATTGATTTCCAATTTCATTCCATTATGATCAGATAAAATGCATGGTAGTATCTCTACTCCTTTGTAATTGCTAAGATTTGCCCTGTGACATAATATATGGTCTATTTTTGAGAAGGATCCATGTGCTGCTGAGAAAAAAGTGTATCTGCTTGATGTTGGGTGGTATATTCTGTATATATCAATTAAGTCTAAATTATTAATTGTATTATTGAGCTCTATGGTTTCTTTATTCAACTTTTGTTTGGAAGATCTGTCCAGTGGTGAGAGAGGTGTGTTAAAATCTCCCATGATTATTGTGTTGTGGTCTATTTGACTCTTCAACTTGAGAAGAGTTTGTTTGATGAACGTAGCTGCACCATTGTTTGGGGCATATATATTAATGATAGTCAAGTCTTGTTGGTGTATGGTTCCCTTGAGCAGTATGTAGTGTCCTTGTTTATCCCTTTTGATTAACTTTGGCTTGAAGTCTATTTTATTTGATACAAGTATGGACACCCCTGCTTGCTTCCGGGGTCCGTATGAGTGATATGATTTTCCCCAACCTTTCACCTTCAGTCTGTGTATGTCTTTTCCTATCAGATGAGTCTCCTGTAGGCAGCATATTGTTGGATCTTTTTTTTTATCCATTCTACTAGCCTATGTCTTTTGATTGGTGCATTTAAGCCATTAACATTTAGGGTTACTATTGAGATATGGTTTGTATTTCCAGCCATATTTGATTATGTATGTTACTTAACATGATTTGTTTTTCCTCTATGATTAGTTTTTCCTTTACTGTACTACCTCCCGCTGTTGGTTTTCATTGTTATTTTTCATTTCCTCTTCCTGTAATGTTTTGCCAAGGATGTTTTGAAGAGCTGGTTTTCTAGCTGCAAATTCTTTTAACTTTTGTTTATCGTGGAAGGTTTTAATTTCATCTTCCATCCTGAAGCTTAATTTCGCTGGATACATGATTCTTGGTTGGAACCCTTTTTCTTTCAGTGTTTGAAATATGTTGTTCCAGGATCTTCTAGCTTTCAGAGTCTGTGTTGAAAGATCAGCAGTTATCCTGATTGGTTTACCCCTAAATGTAATCTGCTTCCTCTCTCTTGTGGCTTTTAAGATTCTCTCCTTATTCTGTATGTTGGGCATCTTCATTATTATGTGTCTTGGTGTGGATCTCTTATGATTTTGTACATTCGGTGTCCTGTAGGCTTCTAGTATTTGGATTTCTTTTTCATTCTTCAAGTCTGGGAAGTTTTCTAGTATTATTTCATTGAATAGGTTGCTCATTCCCTTGGTTTGGACCTCTATACCCTCTTGTATCCCAATAACTCTTGGGTTTGGTCTCTTTATGTTATCCCATAATTCTTGGATGTTCTGCTCATGATTTCTTAACATTCTCGCTGAGCTGTCTATGTTCTTTTCAAGTTGAAAAACTTTGTCTTCCTTGTCTGAAGTTCTGTCTTCTAAGTGTTCTACTCTGCTGGTAATACTCTCATTTGAGTTTTTAATTTGGTTTATTATTTCCTGCATTTCCAGGATTTCTGTTTGTTTGTTTTTATATCCTCTATCTCCCTATAGAGTTGATCTTTTGCTTCTTGGATTTGTTTATGTAATTCATTGTCAAAGTGATCTTTCATTGTCTGAATTTGCTGTATAATGTCTTCCTTGAGACTCCAGATCATCTGAAGCATGTATATCCTGAACTCTTTGTCTGACATTCCATCAGCTGCAGATATTACCTCATCTAATGTTGAATTGACCTGTATTGTTTGTGGTCCTTTCTTTCCTTGTCTTTTCATACTGCTCATGATTCTTTCTAGCTTTGTGAAACTGTTGTGTTAATGTTTTTCCCCTTATATATTTGTATTGTTCTTGTATAGCTCCAAAATCCCTCTTTTGCGGAGAAAGACAATGTTAACAGTTCCCAATATCAACAGTACATCATCTAAGCACAAGTTTTCATTATTAATACATTTATAGTTAGAATCTAAGTCTATAGATATTGGTTTTAATTATTACTTAAGAATATATTCATTAGTTTCATAAAAGGCATACCATATCTGGTGGCATATAGAAAACTTAATTTCAGATGAAGGATGTTATACTTAGAGGGAAAGGAGTGAGGATATGAGGTTAATCTAACTTAGCACCTTTGGAGAACTCTAACCAATAGACTGGTAATTTATGGAAGAATGTATAGACTCAACCTCCTATCTGTATTTAGATAGTTATCCTATGTATAGATAGCAAAAGTTAGGAGATTGAAAGTGGGATAGAGAGAATACGAATGAAAAAAAAGAAAAAAAATTACAAAGAAGAAAAGAGAAATAAGAGAGAAGGAAAAGGAAAGTAAGATAGAAATAAAGAAAAAAATGGGGGGAAGGTGGGGTATATGCAATTCCTCTATATTATATTACTTTGGTAATTCGGTTGTTCATGCACAGTTCTTGGTTTCACATATGTTGAAGTTGTGGAAGAGAGAGAAGAAAAGAGAGAAAGAAAGAGAAAAAAAAGTCTCTCAGAACACTGTTTTCCTTGCTTCCAGTAGGTGACGTTGTCTATTCCTAGCTTGAGCCTCTGTATTCAGGGTGGTGGGTATAGCCAGTGTGAAAGGAAATGAGCTTCCACCTGTATCTTCCCTACTCTAGTCTCTGAGGTAGAAACCAGGTGCCTATACAGTTGTTGTTTTGCATTGATAGCTACAACCCCCAAAAGCTTGTGGGAAATATTTTGAGTTATCGCAGCTAAGGGTGGTGGAGTTGGAAACTGGGTACCTTGATCACCTGCAGAACTGTGCTGGTAGCCACACCCCCTTTGATGGGTTTTAAGGTTGATGGGCTTCCTCCGGATTAGCACATGGGGCGGGGCTGGGCTTCCTCCTCCGGTCTGGCTTGGCGCAGGGCTTCCTTCTGGGGTCTGGCTTGGCGCTGGGACACTAATTTTTTAGAAATTTCCATCCAAAAAAGGTCAGGAGGGGCAGAGTTACAAGGACAGGTAATTTGACCCCTGGGGCTGTGGGAAGGCACACCAAAGCATGAAGTCACATTCTACGACTTCGAGGAGCAGGACAATATCGAGGTCACTACAAAAGTAACCAACAGGGCCTCTTCCAATCACAGGAAGGAGAATGCCAGTCATTCAGCGCAACTGCCCCCCACAGTTTATATCCTCAATAGTGTTTTATTTAGTCATAAAAAATTAATAATTATGTCATTTGCAGGAAAATGGATGGAACCAGAGACCATTATGTTAGGCAAAATAAGTCAAACTCAAAAGGTCAATGGATATATGTTTTATCTCATATGCAGAAGCTTGAGAGGTAAAAAGAAAAGAAACGTGGGGTGAGCTAATGAAAATCCAAGTGAAATTAGTGGAGGAAAAAGACCAAGGGGTAAGAGGTAGGGAAGGAGGGGGAAGTGCTGGGGGGTGATATAGGCCAAATGATATTGTTATATTGTGTTTTGTGTATTTACAAATATGTAACAACAAACCCCATTGGTATGTACAACCACAAATATTGCACTAAAAATAAAACGTGGAGAAAAAAAACGATGGGGTCAAGAAGGTAGTGGATGAATCAAAAATTTTTAAAAATGGTGAAAGAATTTGAAGAAAGAGCTCTTTAAAAAGTTACTTGGTGAGGACATCACCAAGATGATACATAAGCTTTCCAGTGCTAAATGTTTGTGAAATATCCATGTGGATGACTATCTACAACCAGAATTACTTTCCCAAGAGCTGAAGAATCTAGGTGGAACATCACAACACATGGGTGTAGTACATAAATAAGAAAGGATTTTTGAAGAGGATAGGAAAGACAATTTCATATTACCCACATCATCCTCCCCTCAGCTAGAACACCCTCTGCTGGGTCAGGAGAGTGGAGAGAGCACCTGACCCACCACAGATCCCAGGGCCAGCTCTGCCCCAGTAAAATTCATGGCATAAAGATCCAGGCCAGCCTCTGTGGTCCCAGTCTCCAGGGCAGCACACCCTCCTCCCCTGCTGCTATGCCAACCCAGGATTCAGACTCCAGGCCTGATCAAATTCTCTAACAGACCCCGTGCCTGGACCACCCCCATGATGACAGGCTGATCTCCTGTGCTCTAGCATCAGGCTAGCATCCAGGGACCCCCAGATTCAGGTTGGCCTCTCTGGTCTGTGGATTAAGCACTGACTGAGGTAGTCCCTCTGGCCCCAGGCTCCTAGCCAGCCCTTGTGGATCTATCTACCAAGCTAGCTCCTACATCCCATGTAACTATTGCTCTGCTTGTCATTAGAGATGTTTTGACTAGTATAGTATTTAATTAGAAGAGAATTGAACACTTTTTGTGTGTCCTACTTTTTTCACTCAGTATAAATTTTCATCCTAGAGAAAGGTGATACATATTCACACAAAACCTAAAAAAAGAATATTTGTAACAGCTATATTTGTAAAAGTCAAAAACTGGAAAGAACATTGATTTTCCTCAAAAGGTAAATGAGTAATGAATAAACTGTGGTATGTCTATACAATAGAATACTATACATCAATACAAAAGAATTAACTATTGATATATGCAGTGATTGGATGACTTTCAAGGGACTTTTATAAGATTGCATGTTATATTATTACACTTACATAATACTCTCAGAATGACAAAATTATAGTGGTAGTGAATATATTAGTGTTCAGTAAGCTCCAAAGTTAAAAAAAGAATCTGTCAGTAGAGGGGTAAAATGAGGGAATTTCTTGATGGTGATGAATAGCTATGCTTTTGAGAATTTTATACAAACTGTACATTTGATAAGATTTCATAGTAATAGATATCCACAAGCGTACTGTCAAAACTGCTGGAACTCAGGCTGGGGATGTGGCTCAAGTGGTAATGTGCTTGCCTGGCATGCGCAGGGCCCTGGGTTCGATCCTCAGCACCACATAAAAATAAAAAATAAAGATGTTGGGTCTACTGAAAACTGAAAAATAAATATAAAAAAATTCTATCTCTCTCTTCTCTCTCTCTCTCTCTTAAAAAAATAACTGCTGGAACTCAAGCAAAGTCCATAGTTAAGTTAATAATATTGTACCAAACTCTATTTCCTCATTTAGAAAATGTACTAATGCTATTGAATGTGGTATCATTGGGAAAACTGGGTCAAATCTACACAGAAACTATTTCTTTTGCAACTTCTTGCAATTCTGAGATCATTTAAAAATAAAACTATTTTAGTGGCCTTTTTGATTTTGGGGAGATTTATTTGGAGAAAATTGATGTACTTACATAATTGAATCTTTGAGACAATAATCATCATTTATTTCTCAGTTTATTTTTGGATTTTGTTGATTTTTCTTAATTATGTTATTTTCTCATTAGAGAATTTGTACAACCTGAATTAGATTTATTCCAAGATACTGGGACCATTGTTCCACGAACAGCCTGGAATATGGGGAACAGAGTGTCCTTTTCTTGAGGCCTCAAGGAAATTTTAATGATAAAAATGCTGAAGGGTAACAGATGAGAGGCAAAAAGCTCAGTCAGATAAGAAAAGGGAACATGGAGCACTCCAACAAGCAGCACCAGAACGCTGGGAAGAATTCAGAGGTGGGTGGAGGAATGAGAAAGAGGGTAGTCATACAGCTCAAGATATTAACATACTCAAGGAATAAAAGAAAAGCTATTAAGCACGTGACAAAATGATAAAAATCCATGAAAGGTTAGAAAAGCACACAGCCACTTCTCTCAGTCCTAAATTTTCTGAGAATGTATGCTCACTTGTGCAATAAGAAAGTAAGATTCTTTTTGTGTGTGTGTGTGATGATAGGAATGGATCTCAGGATCTTGAACATGCTAGGCATATGCTCTACTACTAAGCTATATCCTCAATCCTAGAAAGTGAGATTCTTATGACACTTTCGTGCTCCATATTCGAGAAAAGATTCTCCCTCAAATAGAGATCTAGGATGTATGTGCAAAGACTTGTTTTTGATAACTCTTATCTTTGTCACCACAAAAGTATCCAGGTCTCCATAATTTCAAAATTAATATAATAATCACAATTTGAGTATCAAAAGTCTAACTGGCTATAATTTGAATCATGATATATTTTTACTTTTTTATTTGTCAAAGAATTGTTTGATTCTCACTGCTTACCAGTTGTTTACCACTCTTTCCTGTTCCACCTCCCACCATTTAGTGCTACTACTTTATGAAGTGTGCTATGGCTTGGATGTGGTTTGAGTGTGTTCTCAATGGTTCAGTGCTAGAAGCTTGGTCCCAAGCAAGGTGGTGCTGAGGTGGTGGAACTTTTAAGAGGTTTGGCCTCATGGAGGTAATTAGTTCATTGGGAGTGCTGCCCTTACCCTTGGAAGGGATTAATGTAGATTTCACAAAGTGAGTTCTCATGAGAGTGGATTATTATAAAGTAAGGCCACCCTATGTGCTTAGTCTCTTCTGCACGTAGCCAGTTCTCTTTCCATTCTTTTACCCATGTTGAGACATAGCCATGAGACCCTCACTAGGATGTCGGAACCATGCAGGCTGTTTGAACCCTCTAATCACCAAACTCATGAGTCAAACAAACCTCTTTCTAAACTTCTCAACCTCAAATATTTTATTACAGCAACAGAAAATGGAATAATGCAAGGTGTTGCGGTGGAGACCTCTTTCTGGCATTTCTATCATTTTAATGTTCTAGGTTCTTCTGAGTTGCTACTCAGAAGACAGAAAATCTCCATTTATTCAGGAAGATTCTTTGCAAGCAGCTCAGTCAGAACACAGGCTACCCTAAGAAAATCAGACAGAAAAGACTGAACTTATTTGGCATAGCCTTATGCTGGGAGGCACATAAAAAGTTACACAAAGTAATATTAATAACAGCACAGCTAATAATAGCAATACCAGTAGCTTGGGTTTTAGGTTTAAAATTTTTCTTTTTAGTACCCAAATACTGAGGCTTTGTAATCCATATGACTTTCTCAGTTCTTGGTCTTCTTGTCCCATTGTATCCTCTCGTAGCTCTAAACATTCTCTAAACAACTGATGACTCACAAATACTTATCTTCCTCCCTAAACAAACTTCTGAATCCAGACTGCCTTCCTTCCACCTCCATTTGAATGTGCCTCTCTTTCATACTTTGATTCTTAATGGCAATTGTGCCATAAATAGTATGAGATAGGAATTTAGAGATGGGTAGGACCAGATTGTGTCTAGGTAATACACACTATTTTGAAGGTTCAAGTCCATCTCTAAGTGTGTTTCTGATCCCAAATTTATATTTAAGACTGAGCAGGTTGCATGGTGTGGTCATAATGGCACAGGCTTTGAGATCTCTCAGTGCCCTGCAATTATAATTTCTCCAACTTCTGTTTTCTCATATGACCACCATATTACCTCCCTCATAGGTTTATGGTTGGGAAAAAATGAGATAATCTATGTAAAAATACTTTATGATCATGAACTCTCATTATAATTGTTGACAGCAAAGCTAGCCTTTAGTCTTATGGAGTTAATAATAGATGTACCAAAAACTAGGAGTTAAAAAATGAACCAGTTATCCCTGGTACCAAAAAAAAAAAAAAAAACTGAGTGTCAATGAACATAAAACACCAGAAGATGGGAGGCTGGGAAGTCAGCTCAGCCTTCTGAGACTCAGCAGAAATATCAAGAAGCCAGAGCCAGACAAGGCAAAGTCACTAAAATCAAACCTCCTGAGACAGGCAAGTCATCTGTCCTATTCTGAAAATAATATTAGGATATTCTTTCAGATGATAAAGGGTAGATACCAGATGGCAAGGACAAATTCACATGTAGAACCATCACTAAAGTAACCTACAGTGACCTTTAGTTTCCTGGCATGGTGAAAAACACAACCCAAGGCAGAAAGATTTAAGATGGTAATGAGATGTGTGTCCTATGAAGAGGTATGATGAAGAAGAGTGCAGGCACTACTAAAATTCCATCTCTACATGTGATGACTTCCAGAGACTGGGTCCCTGCCTAACCCAGAGATACCATTAAAAAAAGCTGTACACTTTTGTGCTTTGCTTAACTCAGCCTGGGATTTCTGTCCCCACATGTTGCCTCCTTTGGTTTAGCTTGCTCTCTTCTCAATTGTGCTTTTATCTGATGATTCGGATACAGAGCACAAGAGCCTGGGGACTCAAGAACAAAGTGGCTGTTGCACTGTCTACCCTTATCCTTGTTCCTGTTCTTACCAGGAATTTGAGTCCACTGAATTTTATCACACAGTCAGCCCTTTAACTGCCATCTTAGGTATTGTGTCTGGAATTCCCTGCTCTCTCCTATGAAGTGGAAATCTCTCACCAACTTATAATAAATAAATATAATAAATCACCAACTTCTAGTGTTTGCAGCAATGATAACCATATTTCCCTGGTTCTGAAAGAGCAGAGTAAAAGCTTAGAGTTGGGAGTGGTGACTGTCAACAAGCATTCCTAAAGAAGAAAGCCAACTCAGCCTCTAGAAAAAGGAGAAGGAGAAAGAATAATTACCAGATACACAAATAGATGACTCCCTTGAAGTCTACTGCTGGCCACTTTCTCCCATCAGTGCCTAAGGCAGGTGTTTCCCACAAGAGACAGAGTCCTAGAGCATTCTGCTTCTTTTGAAAGTAGACACAACTTCATCTCTAGGGTCTTTATTCAGATTTCCCCCCAGACAGCCAATGAGGGTGCCACACTATTGCCTAAGTGGCCTCATAATTGAAAAGAGCATAAGCAGAAGAATCTGATAGACTATGGTGCAGAACTCAATTCTTTCATCTGTTGTCTTACTTTTACTAAGTGGGGTAATAATACCTAATCTCCAAATTTATAAGGCTTTTATCAAATGGGCCAGGTGCTCTGCCAGTGTCAGGGGAGACCATAGTAAGTACTCAACTCAAGGCTAAAACTGTAAAATACCTCTATTGCCAGAACATAATCTCACCATGTAATGCTACTTGGTCCTGCTTTTCATAATCCTGCCAGATTCTACAGGCAATTGCACACCAAGTCTCACGTCCTGGAGCCACCCTCTCTCTCCTCTGGCCCCAGTCCATTGTACACTGATTAGTAATACTGTCTGCATGCCAGAAACTGTTCTAACAGTTCTAATATATTAGTTTATTTGATCATTACAATAACCTATTACCTCCATTTTACCATTGGAGAAATTGAAAACAGAGAAGTTTCTAGCTCCCCAAGATTATTGAGCAATTAAGAGGTTTGGCAGTGATTTCAAGTGGAGAATGTCCAGTTCATAAGAGGATATTCTTACAAAACAATCTACATGTCTCTTTTCTCCTTTTTAATTAGGAACAGGGTCATTCTTTGTGCTTGAGTTTCCTCTGTATAGTCATATACCACATAATGATGTCTGTGATGGACTGCATGTGCGACAGTGAGCCCACTAGATCAAATCACCTAGTGATACCATAGCTGTCTTCATTTGTATAAATACACCCTATAATTTTCCCACAAATGTGAAGTTATCAGAACATGTCCCCTTTGTTAATTGACACATGGCTATGCTTGAGTTTTAAACTTGCCCTAATAAAGTTACACTACTTTGCTCTCCTACATACTTATTGACTTCTTTATTTTCCTTGCAGAATGTCAACTTATCGACATTTGCACTGATTGAAGAGTTGTATATATTCTTCAAAAATAAGAATCAGAAAAAAATGGAAAATGACTTCCTGCCATGTCCAAGACACTAGTGTAGGCACTTTGTACACATCGCCTGTCAGAGCAGTTATCAGCTGCGTGGACTGTGTAGACAGGCCCATGTTCAATTCCCAGTTTTCCTCCCTTATACTTTGACCTTAGAAAATTGCTTAATCTTTCTTATCCTCAGTTTTCAAGATGTGAAGTGGGTATAATGATGTCTCAAAGAGAAAAAAATCCATGTCCTAGAGTTTTCTTCAAAGACCTCTGTCAGAACTAACGGAAGAATCACTTTGCACCTAGAACACATGTGGGACAGATCAGGTTATTTGCCCTAATGCTCACATTGAAAGGACTCCTTGGTCATAGCAGAACCATCAGAAGAATTCACACTAGAATGCAGGACCCTAACCTTTCAACTACAGCTTCTCTCTGAGTCACTGGAGGAGGGCAGAACCAGCCATTTCCTGGGTCCTTGAACTATAAGAGAGGACTGACTTGACATTTTCATATCCATCTGTAGGATGTGGATACAATCTTAGAAAAATGATTGCTTACGTTTGCTAAGAGAAGAAGAGGAAAGGGAAGTATTTCTAGATATCCTAGGAATATGGGTGTATGTTAGTAGTTGGGTCTTCCAAGTTTCTGTCATTCTATAGTATAGACATTTTAGTGAAATTATCCTAGAGTATTATTTTGTCTTAGCCATTTTCTCTTTAAAGATATTAATAATAATGACTGTACTTTGATAAGCACTTACTCTGTTGTAAACACTACAGATATATTATCTTGAGTCCTCACAACAGCAAACTGCAATAAGCAAACTCCTATGGTCCTTACTATGATGGACAATGGGAAGTTCCTAAAGATTCCAACTACTAAAGATCATTCAAGAAGAAATACACTTTAAGTATTGTTGTTATTGAACTTGTCATTAAAAACCTTCTCACAAAGAAGTACCAGAGCGCTTCCTTGGGGAATTCTATTAAACATTTAAATTAGAAATAACATCAATTTAATAAAAAGTTCTCCAGAAAATTGAAGAGTAATTATTTTTCCCTAACTCATTTGATGGGGCCAGCAAAAAACATTACAAGATAAAAACATTACAAGAAATACATCTAGATCTGTGGCATATCCTGCAATCTTTGGGATTTTGCACGTAACTTTCTCTCAACCCTGGATTGGCTGTGGAATATAAATGCCATTCTCTTAATCCTGCTTAGCCAAGTCCTATAATTCCTTTCATCATAGCCCCTCTATAAATAATTTTCTCATTTTAGTCAATCTTGACTGCTTTCTCTTTTTAATAGTTTTTAGTCTCATCGGGTGGACTATATTGTGAAACTCTCTCATATGAATTGGGTTCTGCAGCCCTGGACCTCAGAATGGGTTTCTCAGCTGAAGAGCCATGTTTTTAATCATCCACATAAAGGTAGAGATATATGAAAACAGAGCAGGAGAGTTAACTAAATGACTAGCAAAAGAAACTTCCTTTATCCAGGCTGAAGAAGGTAAGACTTAGACTTAGTTGTGTCCATAGTCTAAAAAATATCTTAGTTAAGGGATGGGGGTAAGAAGAACAAGCAAAGTTAATCAATGAGTTGCCAGAGAGTGAGAGGAAGGAGAAGGAAGAATAAAACACACTGGGATATTTGCAACCTTTAAGCTGACTTTCCTTTAAAAATGTACCATGATTTCCTTAACATAATATCTTTGTTTATGCTTATATGGGTAAAATTGAATTTTTATGAATTGATTGTCAATATTCTTCTTCTTTATGTTTCCTGCCTCCAATTTATCCCATTTATGGACTGACTAGTACATTCTTCCTAGATTCCCTATTCTATGGGTGGCTTATCCCTTGGAGCATCTGATATGAATTCATCTTTGGTCCCTGGGATTGGACCTGTTTTCCAATGAGAACTGAATTTGTAAACTTCAACTCCATTCTTATCAGACATAACCTTCATCTAGTATTTCCTCCTTCATCAGCCAAATGTTATATGATACAACTGTTTTGGGGAATCAAAAACAACATGTGGGTGTGCTGTGGACTTGTATGCCTAGGAGATAAAGCTGTATTGTCTTCCCTTCACACTTGGGTTGTTTCTTTTCTGTGTTCATCCTTTGATGGAGGCCCTGGATTGGCTGTGGAATAAGAAGCGGAAGCAGAACACCCACTCTCCTAGAGGTAGGGCCTCTTAGTACAAGTACATGAACTGCACCAAGTTCAGCCCAGGACACAGCCTACAGAGCAGGAGACCAGGGAGAATCCCACATTCTCTGCAGTGGGCCACTGCCAAGATCTTTCTGGACTTTGCCTACCTGATTCATTGCTCTTTCCTTTTCTGCTTTTCTCAAATATATGGAATGGCTCCTGCTCCTCCTCTCAGGTGCTGTCCTGATTTTGTGCCAATCTCCCATGAAGGGTGAGTCCCATGGCAGAGAGGGAAAGGACACAGGTCAGTGGGATCAGGGACAGTGTTTGCTAGTTCAGATCTCTGAACCTCTGGACAGCAAACATTTCCTCCCCACATAGAAGCTCTTCCTGGGGCCTCTGATGTTGCTGCTGTCCAATAGCTCCACTAACTCCACTCCAGGGAAGGTGTGAGGAGTGAGGCATGAGGGTGAGGGTGATAAAGAATGATTGTGGATCTAGAGATGGGCAAATAGGAGAGCAATTGCACTATTTCTCTCAATGAAGGTCTAGATTTTGGTAAGTCAGTCAGAAAAGAGATCCTCTTCATCCCTTTTCCCCACTGGATCCCAGTTCTTCTCTTTGACATTGTTCAGGCCTACCAGCAATTAAATATTCATCCCAGTGTCCCTCCTTCAGAAACCAGAGCTAAAGGCTGAGCCTGAAAAGAGAAAGGTAGAGTTTCTTAGTAGTTCCATGACTCTTAAAAACAGATGCCCTGATTTTCCAAGAAATCTCCATACTGCTTTCTATATTGGCTGCATCAATTTGCAGTCCCACCAACATTGTATGAGTGTTCCTTTTTCCCCACATCCTCGCCAACAGCTATTGTTGTTTGTATGCATAAAAGCTGCCATTCTGACTGGAGTGAGATGAAATCTTAGAGCAATTTTTATTTGAATTTCTCTAATTGCTAGTGAGGATGAACATTTTTTCATGTATTTGTTGGTTGGTTGTACATCATCTTCTGAGAAGTATCTCTTCATGTCCTTGGCCCATTTATTGATTGGGTTATTTATTATTTTGTTTTTTTTTTTTTTGGTGTTTAGCTTTTTGAGTTATTTATATGCCCTAGTGATTAGTGCTGTATCTGATGTGTGAGGGGTAAAGATTTGCTTCCAAGATGTAGGCTCTCTATTCACCTCTCCTTGGTCTATACCCAAAGGACTTAAAAACAGCATATTACAGGGACACAGCCACATCAATGTTTATAGCAGCACAATTCACATTAGCTAAACTGTGGAACCAACCTAGATGCTCTTCAATAGATGAATGGATAAAAAAATGTGACATATATACACAATGGAATTCTACTCAGCAATAAAAGAGAATAAAATCATGGCATTTGTAGGTAAAAGGATGGAGTTAGAGAAGATAATGCTAAGTAAAGTTAACCAATCCCAAAAAACCAAATGCCAAATGTTTTCTTTGATATAAGGAGGCTGATTCATAGTGGGATAGGGAGGGGGAGCATGGGAGGAATAGACAAACTCTAGATAAGGCAGAGGGATTGGAGGGGAAGGGAAGGGGCATGGGGTTATTAATGATGGTGGAATGTGATGATCATTATTATCCAAAGTACAGGTATGAAGACACAAATTGGTGTGAATATATTATGTATACACCAGAGATATGGAAAATTGTTCTCTATATGTGTAATAAGAATTGTAATGCATTCTTCTATCATATATAAAAATAAATAAATAAAATGTCAAAGTAAAAACAAAAACAAAAACAGATGCCCTGATAGATCTGAGCTTTATAGTGAAAGATATTTCTAGAAGGGAGGGTTCCTAGGTGTCCCTAGAAGTGTAGTGAAGGAAGCTTGCAAAGTTCAAGGTCCCATCCTCAAACCAGATTCATGCATCAGGAACCCTCCCATTCTCTCCTCATCCCCTGGTCTCACCCTGTGTTTTTGACACGATTCACAGATTCTATAAGGACAAATATGGTTTGCATTTCCTGTGATGAATTTTTTCACAAGACCTGCAGAAAGAATTCAGGCATCTGTCGTCCCAGATATCCTGACTTTGCATGCCAGACCAAAGTAGTATATAGTCAACGTTTCACTGGAGGTAAGATGAGACAGGGGAAAGGGAGGGATGGGAGAATGATTTATGACTTTGGGTAGAAAAAGAGCACTAAATCTGGGATAAAAATTCTCTAGTTCCACTAACTCTGACTTTAACTCTCTTTTTGGCCTTGGATATATTTCTTCCCTTCTCTGAGTTCAAATTCTCATCTGTACAATGATTGGTTTAATAAATGATCTCCAAATTCTCATCCATCTCTGATATTTAGTGACTTAAGACATAATAGATTAGGCTCTTTTAAGTCCTCTGCTACAAATACATGTGTGCTGGGGACAGGGGTGTGTTGTCCTGGGGGGTGACCTTCCTTTCATGAAAGGGTCTTCAAGTCTTAGTCTTCTCCCAGGGGATATAGGAGAAGAGAGGGACAGCTTACCCAGCCACATTCCCTGTTACATTTCAGGTCTAATTTGGGGTTTGTGCATTGTTCTTCTACTCTCTTCAGAATATGTGTACCAATATTCCATCTTGGGCTGCCCGAAGAGATGTGTGGAGTATGTGCGCATCTCCAAGATGGAGAAAAATATCTTCTTCTGTTGTAATGAAAACTACTGTAACAACTTGTCAGTAACACAAATCATCTCATCTAATTCTGCCACACCACAGAATCTTAACTGAAGTTCGCAGTTGATCTGTGAGACTCCTGGCCACATCCTGCCCATTCCTTCCTGAATAAACATTAAGATTAAGAAATGCCTTCAGTTTCAACCCCACCTACACTGTCGCTCGAGAGCTAAGGATCCCAAGAGCAATGAACTGTGGATAAACAGGAAGGTGGAGGAAATTTGAAATGCCATATGGGCCTGAGTCAGACTCACCAGGCCTTAGCATCTGAATCTGCTATCATGGCTGGGGGCCAAACTCTAAGTCCAGGCGGGGATGGGAGAGGGGATCAGGTTGTGTTTGCACACTGAGAACATCTCAAATGGGCAACAGTAACAGTTCTAATAAATAAAATAACCATATGCAGGGGACTCATTGGCTGTTTTCATAATTGATGAGATAAGACAGAAGGGATTCCAGGCTAAGAGTGGTCTGGCAAATGTCTCCAAGTTATTTCATTTCTCAGTGGGGAATGGGAGATATGATGAGGTCAGTGGGAAAGGAAAATTTCTGGTCACTGTGGAACTTAAATATTAAATAACAAATTCTGAATGAGGTTACCTGAGTTTGAATTTCACAACTCCCTAGTTATGGTGACTTTGGGGCAATTTATTTAGATTGTTTTTTGTACTCCAGCCATCTCCTTCTTTGCACTGTTGTTTGTAGCTATAAGGAGGAGCATATTAAGTATACTGTTTGCTGTTTCTCATCAACTATGTGCCAGATTGACCTTTTTATATATCATCTCATAAGGCCCCAAAGAAACAAGAACATTTCTACCTCCATTTTCACAAAGGAAAAATTGTGGAGTGGGAAGTTAATTGACTTTGGAGAGAATGAAGAGCTGGGATGCAGATGCAGAAGCGTCTAACTGTGTTCTTCTTACTAGACACCACCACACCAGCCAAGAAATGAGTACCTTGGAAGGTACCCAGAGGATTTCCACTCTCACCACTATGACTGTGTTCAGTCCTGATTCTCATCACCTCCACCTCTTTTCATTCAATGGCCTTGTCTCTTTACTCTGGCCAAGCTCTCCCATTTCCACTCTGTCTACAACTCTGCTGTCAACTTCCCCCTGTAGGCTGTTGACTATATGACTAACTGGGTAGGAGTGTCAAGTAGTAGAGAATATACGTTTTTAGAGTCAAGTAAACCCAATTTGACAAAAGGGTTCTGAGACATGCTGGCTTCAAGAATCTGGAAAGACAACTCTGATTCCAAATTTCTTCTTCCACAAAATACAGATTAAATATACCTGTTTTAACGGTCAATGTGACAAAAGAGATGGTCTACATAATGAACCACCCAGCACAGTGGGCTCAGAAATGACTCAGGAAATGGAAGCTATGACTATTCTTTGAACCTGCTAGGCACTTTATACAATTTATCTTTCTAATTTTTCTGATAGTCCTGTTTTTATTAATGTTTTATAGTTATACATAGTATTTGGGTTCATCCCAACAAACTCATACATGCATGATTCCTCCCTTTTCCCTCCCCCTTTCCCTCCCCTTCTCCCTCACCTCTCCCATTCTCTGTCCTCTACTCCACTTTCACTTGTCTATTAATTTGTACTTGATTGGTTCTTTATGTTATCTATCCTTCCCTCCCCCTTTCCTTTAATTTACTCTAGCTTTTTCATATGCGAGAAAACATTGAAACTTTGAGTTTGGCTAATTTCACTTAGTGTGATATTCTCCATTTCTATGCATTCATTGGCAAATGCCATAATTTAATTCCTTTTTATGACTGAATAGAATTCAGTTATTCATATATTGACAGACACTTGGGTTGACTGCATAATTTGGCTCTTGTGAATTATGCTGCAATAAACATTGATGTGGTTGTGTTGCTGTAGTATGCTGATTTTAGATCTTTGGGGGAAATACCAAGGAATGAGATAGGTGGGTCATATGGTGGTTTCTTTTTTTTATTTTATATTTTTTTTAATTTTTATTGTTGGTTGTTCAAAACATTACAAAGCTCTTGACATATCATATTTCACACATTTGATTCAAGTGGGTTATGAACTCCCATTTTTACCCCATATACAGATTGCAGAATCACATCAGTTACACATCCACTGTTTTACATACTGCCATACTAGTGTCTGTTGTATTCTGCTGCCTTTCCTATCCTCTACTATGCCCCCTCCCCTCCCATCCCCTCCCATCTTCTCTCTCTACCCCATCTACTGTAATTCATTTCTCCCCCTTGTTTTTTTCCCCTTTCCCCTCACTTCCTCTTGTATGTAATTTTGTATAACAATGAGGGTCTCCTTCCATTTCCATGCAATTACCCTTCTCTCTCCCTTTCCCTCCCACCTCTCATCCCTGTTTAATGTTAATCTTCTTCTCATGCTCTTCCTCTCTACTCTGTTCTTAGTTGCTCTCCTTATATCAAAGAAGACATTTGGCATTTCATATGGTGGTTTCATCCCTAGTTTTTTTTAAGGAATCTCATACTGCTTTCCAGAGTAGTTGTACTTATCTGCAACCACCGACAATGTATAAGTGTACTTTTTACCCACAACATCACCAGCATTTATTGTTGTTCATAGTCTTGAAGACTACCATTTTGAGATTAAATCTTAGTGGAGTTTTGATTTGCATTTCCCTGATTGCTAGAGAGGTTTTTTCCATCTATTTGTTGTCCATTTGTTTTTTTTTTGTTATTATTTTTTTTAGAAATGTCTGTTTAGTTTTTTTGCCCATGTACTAATTGGGTTATTTGGGTTTTTTTTTTTTTTGTATTAAGTTTTCTTATTTTTTTTCCTTTTTAGTTGTAGATGTACACAATATCTTTATTTTATTTATTTATTTTTCATGTGGTACTGTGGATCAACCCCAGTGCCTCATGCATGTGAGGCAAATGCTTTATCCCTGAGCTACAGCCCAGCCCTGATATTAAGTTTTTGAGCTCTTTGTATAGTCTGAATATTAATTCCTTATTACAGGGGTGGCTGGCCCAGATCTTCTCCCATTCTGTAGGATCTCTCTTCATGCTGTTCATCATTTCTTTTGCTGTGCAGAAAGAAGTTTTCGAGTTTGATGACATCCCACTATTGATTCTTGGCTTTTTTTCTTGTGCTTTAGGGGGCTTGTTAAAAAAGTCAGTGCCAGCACCTATATGATGGAATGTTGACCCTATGTTTTCTTCTAGCAGTTGTAAAGTTTCTTGTCTAATTCCTAAGTCTTTGATCCATGTTGATTTGAGTTTTGTGCAGGATGAGAAATAGTGAACTAATTTCATTTTTCTCCATGTATCTATCCAGTTTCCCAGCACCATTTGTTAAAAGACTGTCTTTTCTCCAAGATATGTTTTTGAAACCTTTGTCAAATGTCAAATAGCTGTAGGAATGTGGATTTGTCAGTGTGTTTTCTATTCTGTTCATTGGTCTTTATGTCTATTTTTTGCCAATACCTGCTGGTTTTGTTACCACAGCTCTGTAATATAATTTCAGGCACCTCCTGCTTCACTTTCTTGCTTAATATTTGATTATTCTAAGTCTCTTATTCTTCCAAATGAATTTAAGAATTTTTTTTCTAATTCTGTGAAGAGTGTTATTGGTATTTTGATGGTGATTTCATTGAATGTGCATATTGCTTTTGGTTACATGGCCATTTTGACAATATTAATTCTGCCTATCCAAGAACAGAGGATGTCTTTCCATCTTCTAAAGTCTTCTTCAATATTCTATAATTTTTATTATGGAGATTTTTAAATTCCTTGGTTAGATTAATTCCCAAGTATTTGAATTTTTTTGAGGGTATTGCAAATGGGATGATTTTCCTGATTTCCTCCTCAGCTGAAACACTGTTGGAGTATAGGAAGCTATTGATTTATGGTTGTCAATCCTATACCCTGCTTCTTTGCTAAATTCATTTATAAGCTCTAAAGTGTTCTGGTGGAGTTTTTTGATCTTCCAGATAAAGGATCATGTGTCTGGCAAACAAAGATAGTTTGACTTTTTCTTTTTCTTTTTGCACTCCTTTGATTTCTTTTTCTTGCCTGATCACTCCAAGTAATGTTTTGAGGACTCTATTAAATAGGAGGGATGAGAGTGGATAGGCTAGTCTTGTTCCTTAATTTAGACAAAAATGCTTTTAGTTTTTCTTCATTTAGTATAATGTTGGCTTTGAGTTTGACATAAATGTTCTTTATGATGTTGAGGTAAGTTCCTTTGATCTCTAGCTTCCCCAGCATTTTTAACATGAATGGGTGTTGAATTTTGTCAAAGGCTATTTCTGCATCTATTGATGGTCATGTGATTTTTGTCCTTAAGTGATGAATTACATTTACTGATTTGCATATGTTGAACCAACCTTGAGTCCTGGAATAAACTCACTTGATGATGGTGCAATATCTTTTGATATGCTTCTTAATGTAATTTGCTAATATTTTATTAAGGATTTTTGCATCTATGTTCGTCAGGGATACTGGCCTGTAGTTTTCTTACCTTGATATGTCTTTGTCTGGTTTTGGTATCAGGGTTATACTGGCTTCATAGGCATATTTGGGAGTGTTCCCTCCCTTTCAATTTCATGGAATAATTTGAGAAAATCTCCTGTTAGTTCTTCTGTAAAGATCTGTTAGAAATCAGCTGAGAATCTCAGATCCTGGGCTTTTGTTTTTTGGAAGGCTTTTAATTACTATTTTAATATCATTACTTGATATTGATCTGTTTAGGTTTTCTCTATTTTCCTGATTCAATTTGTGGAGGTCCCACGTTCTAGAAATTTGTCTATGTCTTCCACATTTTCCAGTTTATTGAGTATAAACTTTCAAAATAGGTTCTGATACTGCTGGATTTCAGAAAGGTCTGTGGTGATATCTCCTTTTTCATCTCTGATCTTGTTGATTTGCATCTTATCACTTTTTCTTTTGGTTAGTTTGGCTAAGGGTTTGTCCATCTTATTTATCTTTACAAAGAACCAACTCTTCATTACATTGATTCTGTATATTGTTTCTTTTTCTTGATTTCATTGATTTTATCTCTGATCTTCATTATTTTCTGTCTTCTATTAGTTTGGGTTTAGTTTCTTCTTTTTTCTAAGGCCTTGGGGTGGAGCATTAGCTTATTTATTTGGAATCTCTCTGATTTTTAAATGTAGGTATTCAGTTCTATAAACTTTTCTCTTAGAACTGCTTTCACACTGTCCCAGAGATTTTGATATGGTGCATCTTTGTTATTGTTCATTTTTTAAAATTCTCATTTCTTTGATCTGTTCTTCATTTAAGAGAATTGTTCCATCTCCATGTGTTTATGTGGTATCAATTGTTTTTCTTGCTGTTGGTTTCTAGCAGTTAATTATAATCGGATAGGATTCATGGGTTTATATCAATTTTTTGCAATTGCTAAGATTTTCTTTGTTGCCTGGAATATGATCTATTTTGTAAAAAGTTTCTTGAATAGCTGTGAAGAAAGTAAATTTAACTGTTTTGAGGTAAAATATTTTTTAGATGTCTTGTTAGGTCATTTGATTTATAGTGTTATGTAGGTTAGATATAGCTTTATTGATTTTATGTTTTAATGACCTGTCTTGTGGTGATAAGAGTGTATTGAAGTCCTCTGATAAACTGTGTGGTCTATGTCATGGAGCATTTTTTCCATGTAATGTGGAGCATTGCCTTTTGGGGCATAAAGTTTACAATTGTTTTATATTTTTGCTGAATTGTTCACTTTACTAGGAGGTAGTGACTTTCTTTGTCCCTTATGATTAATTTTTGCTTGAAATCTATCTGCTTTGTGAGATATGAGAATAGCTACTCCTATTTGTTTTCTTGAACTATGTGCCTGGAATATTTTTTTGCCAGTCTTTTGCCTTCAGTCTGTTGATGTCTTTTCCTATGAATCTCTTGTAAACAGCATATAGTAGGAACTTGTTTGGGGATCCATTTTGCTAACCTGTGTCTTTTAATTGGGGATTTGAGATCATTAACACTCAGCTTTAGTATGGATATGTTTGTGGCATTCTGCCACTTTTTTACACTATTTTATCCTATATTAATTCTCATTTAGTGGATTGTTCTTCTATTGAACTTTCTGTTTGTGAGCTTTGGGAATTGTTTTTTAATTCCTCTGTGTGCATTTTTTTCTTTGAGTATTCTTTGTAGTGTGGCTAGGGGCTAGTGAATTCTTTTAGTTTATTCTTATTGTGGAAAGTTTTAATTTCCCTCTCAAATTTGAAACTGAGTCTTGCTGGGTACAGTAACCTTGTCTGCTAGTTGTTTACATGTAGGGCTTAGAATATCTCATTCCCTGTCTTCCTAGATCTGAGGGTCTCAGCTGAGGAATCAGAGGTGATGCTTATTTATTTGCCTCCTAATGTGACCTGATATATCTCTGTTGTGCCCCTTTTCATATTCTTCCTTTATTTTCTGTTAAACATTTTGCTTATGTATGTCTCAGTGAGCTTCTTGATTGACTAGGTCTCTTTGCAGTACTGTGAGCCTTCTGTATGTGGTTGTCCATCTTGTTTCCGATATGGGAAAAGCTTTCTCTAACTAATTGAAAATGTTCTTTATGACTTTAATTCTCTTCTATCCCACCGATTGTCAGGTTTAGGTTTTTTAAAAATATTTTTTTAGTTGTCAATGGATTTTTATTTTATTTATTTATACACAGGGCTGAGAATCAAACCCAGGGCTTCACACATGCTACGCAAGAGCTCTACCACTGAGCCACAACCCCAGCCCCTTAGGCTTGGTTTTTTAAAGTTGTCCCAGAGTCCTTGTATTTAATGATCATGTTCCACATAATTTCCCCCCTTTATTGCCTTCTGTGTACTCAAGATCATTATAGCCTGTCTTAAACGCATGAAGATCTGTCTTCAAGGGCTAAGGTTCTATTTTCTACCCAATCTAATCTGTTAATGGTGCTTTCAAACAGGTTTTAATTTGATGGTGTCTTTCATTTCTAGGAGTTCTGCTTGGTTTATTTTCACTATTTTTATTTCTTTATTAAAGTGGTCTTTCATCTCCTGCAATTGCTCTTATTTCCTTTATTACATCTTTTTTCAGTACTTTGAACAATTTTACTTGCTATTTTAGTTATACATGACCACAGAATGTATTATGACATAATTATAAAAGCATGAAATATAATTTGTTCTAATTCAGTCTCTGGTATTTCCCCTCTTTTCCTCCCACTACCATTTACCTTCCCTCTATTCTACTGATATTTCTGCAATTTATATTTATATATTCATATATATACATAGAAAAGTTATATCAGATTTATTCCACTGTTCTTTTTCCTCATCCCTCCTCCCTTCCCTTCGTTCTCCTTTGTCTACTCAACTAAGCTTCTATTCTTTTATCATCCCCTGCTTATTGTGGATTATCTTCCACATAATAGAGAAAACATACCACCTTTGACTTTGGGGGACTGGTTTGTTTCACTTACTATGACAGTCTCCAGTTCCATTCATTTACTGACAAATGTCATAAAGTCATTCTTCTTTGTAGCTGAGTAATACTGGTGTGTGTGTGTGTGTGTGTGTGTGTGTGTGTGTGTGTGTGTTTGTGTATGAAACCAACAGTGTATGAGCATTTCCCTTTCCCCACATCCTCACCAACATTTATTGTTACTTGTGTTCTTGATAATTGCCATTCTGAGAGAAGAAATCTCAGTGTAGTTTTAATTTGCATTTCCCTAATTGCTAGAGATGTTAAACATTTTTTCATATACTTGTTGACCATTTGTATTACTTCTTTTGAGAAGTGCCTGTTTAGTTCCTTCTCCCATTTATTGATTGGATTGTTGTTGTTATTATTATTATTATTATTATTATGTGTCAAATTTTTTTAGTTCTTTATATATTCTGGAGATTATGTTTTATCTGAGGAGAACTTGGGAAAGTTTTTTTTTCCTATTCTGTAGGTTTTGTCTTTATGTTTTTGATGGTTTGTTGTGAGGAAGCTTTTTAAATTTGATACCATCCCATTTATTTGTCAATATCTTCAAGATTTTCTAGCTTGTTGGAGTACAAATTTTAAATATGGTTTCTGATTATCATCTGTATTTCAGTAGACTCTCTAGTAATGTTTCTTTTATCTGAAACTATAACAATTTGAGTTTTTCTCTCTTTTGGTTAGCTGGGCTAAGGGTTTATCAATTTTGTTAATTTTTTCAAAAAATCAACCTTTTGTTTCATTACTTTTTGAATTGTTTTTTAAAATCTCAATTTGATTTACTTCATCTCTGATTTTAATTATTTTCTGCCTTTCTACTGATTTTAGTGTTGTTTTGTTCTTTTTCTAGGGCCTCGAAGATGTAATGTTATTATTATTATTTTGTATCTTTGTATTCTTTTAAGAATGAGCATGATGCTATGAACTGTTCTCCTAGAACCACCTTTATGGAGTCCCAGAGATTTTTATACATTGTATCTCTTTTATCATTTGCTTCTAACTATTTTTTATTTTACCCCTGATTTACTCTGCTAGCCATTAATCATTCAATAGTAAGTTTTTAGTTTCCATGTGTTACAGTGGTTTCTATTTTTGTCTTATCATAGATTTCTAATTTCATTTCATTATGATCTGATAGAAGGCAAGGTATTATATCTGTTTCTTTTTTTTTCTTTTTGTATTTGCTAAGAATTGCTTTGTGGCCTAACATGTGGTCTGTTTTAGAAAATATTCCATATGCTACTGAGAAGAAATTTCGTTCAGTCATTTATGGATGAAATACTCTATGTAAGTCTCTTAAGTCTAATTTATTAATCGTACTTTTAGTTCAATATCTTTTCAAATTAATTTTTTGTTTAGAGGATATATCTAGTGATGAGAGGTATGTTAAAGTTACCCAGTATTATTGTGTTGTGTTCTATTTGATTCTTTATATTGAGAAGGGTTTGTTTGATGTATTTTGATGCTACATTTTTTGAGAAATAAATATTTATGGTTGTTATTTCCTGTTGTTTTATGATTCCCTTAAGCAATATTAAATGACCTTCTTGGTCCCTTCTGACTATCTTTGGCTTGGTGTCAAACTTTATCTGATATGAGAATAGAAACTTTTACTTGTTTATGAGATCCATGTGTGTGATGTGTTATTTTCCATCCTTTCACCTTCAATCTGTGGATGTCTTTGCCTATGATGTAAGTCTCTTGGAGACAGTATATTGTTGAGTCTTGATTTTTAATTCAGTCTGCTGGTATATGTCTTTTGATTAATGAGTGTAGTCCATTAACATTTAGTGTTATTATTAAGAAATGTTTTTATTTCCTGACATTCTGATTTATTTATTTTAAGTTGAATCATATTTTTCTAATGTACTTTCTCCTTCTATCAGTTTTCATTCTTTTTCTCCACTTTTTCTTCATAAAATACTTTATTGAATATGTTTTGTAGTGCAGCCTTTCTAGTGGTGAATTATTTTAACTTTTGTTTATTGTGAAAAGTTTTTATTTCATCTTCAATTCAGAACCTTAATTTTGCTGGGCATAGTGTCTTTGATTCATTTTCTTTCACAATTTGGTATGTATTATTCCAAGACATCCTAGCTTTTAGGATCTGGGTTGAAAAATTAATTGGTTTATATCTAAATGTGACCAGTCATTTTCTCTAGCAGCTTTCAAAATTATATATCCTCATTCTGTATGTTAGGCATTTTTATAGTAATGTGCCTTAGAGTGGGTCTGTTGTAATTTTGTATATTTTGAGTCCTATATGCTGCCTGTATTTGATATTCCATTTTATTCTGAAAGTTTGGGGAAATTTCTGATATTGTTACATCGAAAAGATTATGCATTCCTTTAGTTTGTACTTTAGAACCTTCATCTATCCCTAAGAATCTTAGATTTGGCCTTTTAATGTTATTCTATATTCCTTGAATATTCTATTCATGGTCCCTTAATATCTTTTCTCCATGATTAATATTAATTTCAAGATTGAATACTCTGTTGTCTGAAGCTCTATCTTCAAAGTGGTGTAGTTTTCTTAAGATGCTTTGCATTGAATTTTTTATTTGGTTTATTGATTCTTTCATTTTGAGGATTTATTTCAGGATCTGTATCTCCTTAATGAACAAATCTTTCATTTCTCGTATTTTCTTTCTTTTTTTTTTTTCAGAGAGAGAGAGAGAGAGAATTTTTTTAATGTTTATTTCTTGGTTTTCAGCGGACATAATATCTTTATTTGTATGTGGTGCTGAGGATCAAACCCAGCGCCGCATATGCTAGGCGAGCACACTACCGCTTGAGCCACATCCCCAGCCCCATTTCTTGTATTTTCTAATTTCACTCCTTATGTCATCTTTTGCCTCATAGATCACTTTATTTATGAATGTTCTAAATTTCTTCTTTGACATTTCCTCTACTGTGGTGTCAATGGAGTTTCTTGTTGTGGCATTCTGGGTTGTTTGGGGTGGTTTGTTTCCTTGCTTTTCTATATTGTTTGTGTGTCTACCCATCTATCCAAATTGATCTAAACAGCAAAGTTTTGACTCTATGAACTTATAGTGTCCCTGTTGATTTCCAGTACCTCACAAATTAGGGGGGGAACCAAATAATAGCAACAACCCATATATGTAATACATAGCAATAAACTAAGTACTTGGTTCCTATTAGGACATCTACAAACTTAATTGGCACTGAGGGGTTCTGTGTTTGGGATTGGGATCTCTGATAAACTTCATGATTGTGGCTTGCTTGGTGGCTAGGAAGTTTCTGTGCAAAGATGCAGAATGCCTGGCTGCTGGGAAACTTCCATGTAAAGACATGGGATGCCGGCCACTGTGGCAATGTCTTTCATGAGGAAGCTCTGTGTTAAGAGTTCTATCAGCCTTGGCCTTGATCTTAGGCTCATAACTCCTAGGAATAAAGGAACTTTCATGCTAGATAGCTACAATATCTCACCAAGCTCTGGTGCTCCTGGATCTGCCCACTTAACAGTAACTTTAGACAATGGACTTTCTTAAGAGCTACACAAAGCTCCTGACATTGCATATTGTAACTGTGGAATGTAATTGCAGAATAAGCAACCTTACTGATACTCTAAACAATAATGTAGTTACGGTTCTCATGATATAATGTAACCTATTGGTATATATTGGACAAGCAGCCATTCTTCTTCCTGCCTCTGTACCTTGTCTCTGTGTCTCCATTATTATTATTCCTTACATGGCACAATAAACAGAATTGGTAGGATAAGCAATCTCCATCAGTAAGAACAGTAAGTAATCATGAATTATGTCTGGCATAAAATCAAGCAGTAGGTGTTATCTTTGATTTCCATAGTATTACTACAGCTTTAGTGATGAGATCTGGCAATCAATACTAAGAGATGTTAATAATAAAGTTAATTGAGAGGAAAGATGAAGGGATAGTAGAAATTGTTTACAATTTCAATAGGAAATGTGGAAAATTCAAAATGATGTAGGATGTGATAATATGCAGAGGGGTGAGAAAAAATAGAAGTAAAAAATTACAGAAAGTGAAAAACAAAGAACAATGGAAATTGGCTGCTAGGAAAAGAAAAGGAAGAAAGGGAAACAAGGGGAACAAAATAGTGAAGATGACAATATAAAATAAAATCAAAATGTACTGATCAAAACCCTAACCCTCAAGAGACAGAACAAGGAAAAATGACTAACTTCAAAGAATTTAAAAATGAGAAAACAGAAAAAAAATGTGTAGAAGTGTCTATGAATCATTCTGCACACTAGGAGAACAGCAACACCAAAACCAAACCAAACAAATCTGATTGGGTTGTTTCCATTGCAGTGGACAGTGAAGTCATTGAGAATATATGTTTGCTGTTCATGCCCAATTGTCAACAATCTTTCTTTCCATTTCTTCTTGAGGTATGTTCTGGGTGCAAGATTAGGGGCCTTGGGTTGTCAATTCCTTTCTTCTTAGTGTGTTTCTCACCAAGATGCCAGTGGTTTTCAAAAAACTCTTCTTCTTCTTCTTTTATTTTTGGATTTAGTTTGATTTAATATTTTATTCCTATTTTATCCTTCATGCATTTGATATATATATTTATCATCTACTTTCCATCAGTCCAGGGTTTTTTTAATTTTCTTTTTTTATTGGTTGTTCAAAACATTACAATGCTCTTGACATATCATATTTCATACATTTGATTCAAGTGGGTCTTGGACTGGGGATGTGGCTCAAGTGGTAGCACGCTCGCCTGGCATGCGTGCGGCCCGGGTTCCATCCTCAGCACCACATACAAACAGATGTTGTGTCCGCCGAAAACTAAAAAATAAATATTAAATTTTCTCTCTCTCAAAAAAATAATAATAAATAATAAATAAATAAAAACTCTTCTTCTCTTCTCAGCAGTTTGGGACGGGAAATCCTGCCAGCTCTGCTTCATGGTGAAGCCATAGCCTGGTTTGTGAAATGAGTACCTGTAGGTGGAGCTCTTAGGGGCAGGGTGTAAGCCTAGTGAGGCGCTAGGTGCTTTACTGAACAGCTAGTTCTCCGGAGAATAAATCCGTGCACCTTTAGAACCTGTCTAATGCCTCACTATGCTGGAAGAATGTACTCCAGAGTCTCCCCAAGGAGCCATGTCTAAGACGGGAGCCAATCCCGTGCCTGCTTCTGCTGCTACTAGTTTCTGCCCTCTACAGCCTCCTGGGGGCTGTCCCCAAGCACAATCAATCACACCCACCAATTCAGTTTCCCAACCCACTGCAGCTGGTCCTGCATTCTTCCCAGCCTCCTGGGGTTAATTGAGTGCAGACATACTCATCCATTCAGATTCTTGACCCATGTGTTTCACAGCTTCTTGGGGTTTGTACCTGAGTGCAGATACAAGCACCCATTCAAACTCCTGACACTGCACAGCAGGTCTTGAAAGCTGCTGGGCTTAAAGGGTAAAGGAAGTTGGATTCTTCCGGGCCTCTCCCAATTGTTTTCCGTTGTGCAAAATATGCTCCATTCCTAATTCTCTCTGGATTTTGGTAGGCTCAGACTAGTTCACATGGTTGGTTTGCACTGTATATTGAAGCCAGCATTTTCCCACATTTAAGTTCTCAGTTCCCATATCTGCCAGCCACCATAGTGCTTTTGGCTCAACTTAGCTCCTGTCTCAGCTGATCATGGACTATGGTTAAACATGGGGCATCAATCTACCAATTCATTGTGACCAACAGCCTTCAGGTTGGCCTAGGGCAGGCAGTCTCTACAATCTCAGGATTTTCCACACTAAGACTATCCCTTGTATTTCTCAACTTTTTCCATTCTCATGTGTTAATTCTGCTGCTCCTGAAAGCATATTTGCTTTATTTGTGTCTCCTTTTCCTTGTTTAATGTTTCCCCTAATTTCTAAGTCTCCAAGACATTCTGGCTGTCCAGTACTGAGTTTTAGTGAAATCCTTTTCACTCACCTCACAGAGAAACAATATTCCCAATGCTTGATCCCAGTTCAACAAGCTATGAGAAGCACTGCTTCCTTTTAGTCTGCCATGTTCTGCCCTCAGATACTTCTGTTTTTGAAATCTCCCAGGTATTAAAAGTGTGGTCGATGTGTAAGGCTCAACTGTGTATTTTGACTGGTTCTGGATGTGGCGGAAGTGACTAAACCATCTGGCGCCACATTGGAGTTGGAGCGGTATGTATTGTTTTTGCTTTAAAAAAAAAAAAACCTGCACAGAGCTCAATCCATATAGGCTATCTACTCAGTCTTTACCCTGCATTCCTCGGGGTGAACCTAGGCACTCTAGGTGTCCTGTTGTGTACCTCTGAACTGGCAGGCCCCCCTGGAGACTGTGTAATCCCCAGTATGGTAGCTGAATCCACCCTTGATATGGGTGGCAGTTTTCTCTGTTCATGAGATTTTCTTGGTAATGGGGAGAAGCACCAGGGGCCAGAGTGCAGGTAATCACAAAAATTCAATCCTGCACCTAAGTAACTAGAAATTCCACAGCTGGCCTGGGAACCTGTGGACCTGGGAACCTTGCAGAAGTTGCTAGCACTGGGGCATTACCTGCCAGCAGTTGAAACTCTCTCTGGCATGGGTGGGTTACTTTGTGTGTGCCCTGTAGTCTTTGGTACATAGGGAAAAATGACATGTACCTTGGCAGTGAAGAGGGCCCAGTTCTGTTCCCTTTGCTTGCTGATGAGTTTTGCAGGCTTTAGGCTTACAGTGATCTCTCTGTACAAGTTATTCAGATGGGTTTGTTACCAGGTTGTTCCAAGTTGCTTGCTTCTCTGTGGCACTATTACTTCACTCTACAGGGGAGATGAAGATGAGGAGATTATGTTTCACTAAAGTTCAGGTCTACCTGTGGCCCCAACAAGATGGCTCCGAGACATTGTTCTTTACTTACATATTGAGAAAAACAGAACACGTCTCATGTAGCAGTGTATTGCATAGTGTCCAGTTCAGCTAAATAGAGACTGATTTTGACAAAATTATTCTAGAAGCAGTGGCAGAAGACACTCTCCCTTTGTGTGATTTCCCCTTCTGCTCCAGTGCTGTAGGGACAGGTTCAGACCTGATTAACTCCTTCTCACTCTCTGTTTCAGTAACTGGACTCTCTGAGCCTCCCCAAGTCTCAGACTGCCGGATATTGAATCTCAGTGCTTTCCCTCCGTCACTCACCTCATTAAGTAGCTGTTAACCATGTATTGAATTTTGAACTACAAGAGGAATTGACGTGTGCAGGCTGCTTCTGCACCACCATCTTCTCTAATTTTTTTATGCTATTGTAAACAGGATGGTTTGCTTGATTTTCTTTTTGTCTAGGTTGTTATTTATACATAGAAATCTCACAGGTTTTTGTATGTTTAATTTTTATATTTCTGCAACTTTACTGAATTTGTATATTAAGCCTGGCAGTTTTTTGGCAAAATATTATGGATTATCTCCATGTACGAATATGTCTTTATAAATACAGATAATTTTATATCTTTCTTTCTGATTTGGAGAACTTCAAATTTCTTTTTTTAATCCAATTGATCCAACTGTTACTTCCTTTTTAATATATAATAGAAGTAATATGAGTGGGTATTCTTGCCTTGAGCCAAATCTTAGTTTCTACTCATTGATTACAATGCTAGCTATGAATTTTTCACAAATGGCCTTTATTATATTGAGGAACTTTCCTTTTACAACAAAACTGCTGAGAGTTTTTAATCCAGAAAGGATATTGAATATAATCTTTGTGATAGATTTCTGAATTCATGTTCAAATGATCTGACTAGATACAATCATTAAATAGGAAAATTAAAGTATCAACTTTGCTTATCTCTGAAGTTTCTGAGTAACAAATAATATTTATCTCCTTATTTTATGTAGAAGATTGTTTTAAAATTTATCTTTAGTTTTCTCTATTTGATTAGCCTAGTTTAATCCAATCGTTATATAATCTGACTAAAAGTTAAAATATATCTGAGTCCCTTCCTTTTGATCTATGTCTTGTAAAAGCCTTTTCTTGCCTTAAGCAGACATACCAATCATCCTTGATTCTAGCATTCCTAACTAAATATTTCACATTATTTGAAGACACAATGCAAGTGTTCTTTTAGGGATACTTACTCAAAGCTCAGTATATCACAAGCACATGAATACCTATGTAATTATCTGAGTGACCATAATGGGACCACCTAACTCTGAATTTATCTACATATCCTAAGAAATTATCAAGGTAAGCAAATAAAGTCATCCAAGACTATTGTCTTCAGTGTAAGAGACAGAAATTCAAATAACCTATATGAAATAATTTCTAAAAACACCCAGCTAACTTCACTATTAAGCTCACATCTATATGAATAGCTAAGAAAGGTAACAAGGTAACAATCAATCCAACAGAAGATGGTAACCTCTGCCCCACCCCCAGAAAGATGAAATACACCTAGAATGGAAAAGTCTTAAGAAGTGGTCTGGGACCTTGGAATAAGATGGTCCCTGTACACTTAGTAATAGAAAACGGAAGAAAGCATGAGATTTACATATTATGCAGAACAAAAGAAAATCATAAAATTAAAACATATTAATACTCAGAGAGAGAGAACTATTAGTTGAACTAACTACTGATTATACCATCAGGAGAAGAATCCATTAAGTTAAACAAAGTAATTAGTCACTCCAGTAACTTCTCACCCTAGTTGCTTACAAATGTTACTGGTAGTAATAATTGTAAAATTACTTATTTTTAATTTTTGCTCTAAAATATAAATATTTATTTATCTATTACTCTAACTTTTTCACATTATTATTGATGCATTATAGTTGTACATATTGATGGGATTTGTTGTTACATATTGGTATGTGCACAAAATACTTCTTGGCCAATATCACTCCCTGACATTTATCCCCTCTCTCTTTACCTCCCACCACTTGGTCCCTTTCCTCTACTTATTTCCCTTTGATTTATGGAAGATTCACCCCTACCTTTGTTTTTGTTTTTCTTCTCTAGCTTCTACATATAAGGGAAAACATGTAACCCTTAACATTCTGAGTTTGACTTATTTTGCTCAACATGATGGTCTTGAGTTCCATTCACTTTCCTGCAAATGCCATAATTTCATTTTTCTTTATGGCTGAATAAAACACCATTGTGTATATAAACCACATTTTTTAATCCATTTATACATTAATGAACACTTGTGCTGGTTCCATAGTTTGGCTATTGTGAATTTTGTTGCTATAAACATGGGTATGCATGTGTCTCTGTAGTAAGATGACTAATTCTTCAGGGTAAATATGAAGAAATGGTATAGCTAAGTCATATGGTGGTTCTAAGCCCAGTCTTTTGAAGAGCCTCTATACTGATTTCCATAGTGGCTACACTAATTTACAGTTCCACCAACAGTGTAAAAGTGTTCCTCTTTTTTCTCTACATTCTTGATGACTGCCATTCTGATTGCTGTGGGATGAAATCTCTGTAGTTTTGATATGAATTTCTCTAATTGCTAGTGATGTTGAACATTGAACAAAGAGAGACAGAAGCAAACAAGGTACAGGGATAAAGTAAAAGGGGCTGCTCATCTGAGCTGCCAGCTTTATTTATATCCATAGGTTACATTAGGTCATAGATATCATTAGTACATATTGTTCATTGTATAAAGTTAGTATTATGTGGGCAAGTTTAGGTACAGTGACACACTGGTGTTGTCTAAGAGAGTTCCTTTATTCTCAGAGCTGAGTGAGATTAAGGTTGAGACTGATAAGACTCTAGCACAGAGCCTCCTCTCAAAGGACATTATCATAGCAGCTAGGCATTGAGCATGAATTATTCATTTTACTAGTTCTAGAGAGAAACTGTAGAATATTCCAAATGTGGATAACAGGTGCCGGTTAACCTCCAGAAGTTTGCTCACCAGAGGAATGCTGCCTTGTACATATCCACAGCCAGAATCTTTACATAGTACTATTTGAAGACAGGTATTGTGATGCCTCCTGCATTGCTTTTTTGGCTTAGAGTTGCTTTGACTATTCTGGGTCTTTTATTCTTCCAAATGAATTTTGAAATTGTTTTTTTTTTTTTCTGGCTCTATAAGGAATGTAATTGGTATGGGATGGAATCAAACTAAAAAGTTTCTTCTCAGCAAAAGAAACAATCTGTGAGGTGAACAGAGAGCCTACATCCTGGGAGCAAATTTTTACCCCCTCACACATCAGATAGAGCACTAATCAGTAGGGTATATGAAGAACTAAAAAAGATAAACACACAACAACAACAACAAAAAAAAAACAAATAACCCAATCAACAAATGAGCCAAGGACCTGAACAGACATTTCTCAGAAGAGGATATTCAATCAATCAACAAGTATATGAAAAAATGCTCATCATCTCTAGCAATCAGAGAAATGCAAGTCAAAACCACTCTAAGATATCATCTCACTCCAATGAATGAGTACTATGAAGACAAACAACAATAAGTGTTGATGAGGATGTGGGGAAAAAGGCACACTCATACACTGCTGGTGGGACTGCAAATTCATGCAGTCAATATGGAAAGCAGTATGGAGATTCCTTGGAAATCTGGGAATGGAACCACCATTTGACCCAGCTATCCCTCTCCTCGGACTATACCCAAAGGACTTAAAAACAGCATACTACAGGGACACAGCCACATCAATGTTTATAGCAGCACAATTCACAATAGCTAAACTGTGGAGCCAACCTAGATGCCCTTCAGTGGATTAATAGATTAAAAAATGTGACATATATACACAATGGAGTTTTACTCAGCATTAAAAAAGAACAAAATCATGGCATTTGCAGGTAAATGGATGGCGTTGGAGAAGATAATGCTAAGTGAAATTAGCCAATCCCAAAAAACCAAATGCAAATGTTTTCTTTGATATAAGGAGGCTGAGTCATAGTGGGGTAGGGAGGGAGAGCATGGGAAGATTAGATGAATTCTAGATAGGGAAGAGGGGTGGGAGGGAAAAGAAGGGGGCAGGCGATTAGCAAGGATAGTGGAATGAGATGGACATCATTATGCAAAGTACATGTATGAAACTTGAATTGGGTGTCAACATACTTTATATACAGAGATATAAAAAATTGTGGTATATAGAATTAAGAATTGTGGTATATGTATTAAGAATTATAATGTAAAAAAGTACATGTATAAAGGCATGAATTGGTGTGAACATACTTTACATACAGAGATATGAAAAATTGTGCTCTATATGTGTAATAAAAATTGTAATGCATTCCACTGCTGTCATGTATTTTAAAAAATAAAATCAATAAAAGATAAAAAATAATGTAATTGGTATTTTGAGGTGCATTGAATGTGTATATTGCTTTGGTAGTATGGTCATTTTAACAACATTAATCCTGCCTATCCATGAACATAGGAGGTCTTTTCATCTTCTGAGGTCTTCTCAATTTCTTTCTTCAATGTTTTATAGTTTTCATTGTAGAGGTCCTTCACATCTTTTATTAGATTAATTTCTAGGTGTTTTATTTATTTGTTTGTTTGTTTATTTTAGGTGGTTGTGAACAAGATAGTTCTCCTAAGTTCTTTTTCAGCAGATGCATTACTGGATTATAGGAAAGAATTAATTTATGTGTGCTGATCTTATAACCTGCTACTTTACTAAATTTTTAAATCAGCTCTAGAAGTCTTCTTCTGGACTTTTTGGGTCATAAAAATATAGAATCATGTCTTCAGAAGAGATAATTTGACTTCTTTCTTATGTGAATCTCTTTAATTTCCTTCTCTTGCCTAATTGCTCTGGCTAGAGTTTCAAGGAGTGTATTGAATAAGAGTGATAAGAATGGACATTTTTATCTTGTTTCTGTTTTTAGAGGAAATGCTTTTATTTTTTCTCCTTTCAGTATGATGTTGGCCTTGAATTTATCATAGATTGTTTTACAATGTTGAAGTAAGTTTCTTCTATTCCTAGTTTCTCATGGGTGCTGCACTTTGTCAAATGGTTTTTCTGCTTCTGTTGAGATAATTGAGTGATGCTTGTCCTTAACTCTATTTATGTGGTGAATTACATTTATTAACATATGTTCAAACACCCTTGCATACCTGGGATGAAACTCACTTAATCATAGTGCAGTACCTTTTTAATGTATTTTTGTATGCAGTTTGCTAATATTTTATTAAGAATTTTTGCATCTGTGTTCATCAGGGGTATTGGCCTGAATTTTTTTCCTTGATATGTCTTTGTCTGGTTTTGGTATCAGCTTCATAGAATGTATTTGGCAGTGTTCCCTCCTTTTCTATTTTATGGAATAATTTGAGGTAGGTAGGTATTAGTTATTCTTTAAAGGTCTGGTAGAACTCAGCTGAGAATCTGTCTGGTCCTGGGCTTTTCTTTATTGAAGGTTTTTGATAGCTTCTTCAATTTCATTACTTGATATTGTTCTTTTTAAGTTTTCTATATCCTCATGGTTCAATTTGGGTTGGTCATATGTATCTAGGAATTTGTCAATATCTTCAAGATTTTATAACTTATTGGAGTCTAAATTTTCAAAATAATTTCTAATGATCTTCTGGATTTTGGTTTTCTAAGGTGATGCCTTTTTTTTAAATATCTGATTTTGTTAAATAGCATCTTCTCCATTTCTTTTTGTTAGTTTGGATAAGGGTTTATCAATCTTGTTTATGTTTTCAAAGAACAAACTCTTTGTTTCATTGATTCTTTGTGGGGTTTTTTATTGTCAAATTCATTAATTTCAGCTCTAATTTTAATTATTTCTTATCTTCTAATTTTGGTTTTAATTTTTCTTTTTTCTAGAGCCATGAGATGTAATGTTACATTATTTATTTGATGTCTTTCTATTTTTTAAATGTGAAACTCAGTGCTATAATCTTTCCTCTTAGAAGAACCTTTTTACTGTCCTAAAGATTTGATATGTTTCATATCTATTTTCATTTGTTTTTAAGAACTATTTTATTTCTCCCCTGATTTCTTCTGTTACCCATTCATCATTCAAAACTAAATTATTTAATCTCCAGGTATTAGAATAGTTTGTTTTTTATCTTGTTTATTTCTAAATTTCATCCATTATGATCTAATGGGTTGTAAGGAGTTATATTTTTTGCATTT
This sequence comes from Marmota flaviventris, assembly GCF_047511675.1. NCBI lineage: Eukaryota > Metazoa > Chordata > Mammalia > Rodentia > Sciuridae > Marmota > Marmota flaviventris. The sequence goes on along the minus strand of NC_092506.1, from coordinate 110,191,153 downwards.
GTTACAATTTGCTTTGTGTTCTAAAATATGATTCATTTTAGAAAATGTTCCAGGTGCCTTTGAGAAGAATGTGAATTTAGTTGTCAATGAATGAAATCTTCTATAGATATTTGTTAGGTCCCTTTAAATAATAGGTTTTTTTTCTTTTGTTCTGAAGAAATTTTACTCAGTGTAGATGACTTATCTAATGGTAATTGCAGTGTGTTGAAATCATACAGTTTATTGCATTTTGGTCTATTTAATTTTTTTATATTGAGAAGAGTTTATGTACACAGGTGCACCATTGTTTGGGGTATAAATATTTAAAATCATTTTATCTTGTTTTTGAACAATTCCCTTAGTAAGTATAAAGTGGCTTTATTTGTTTCTTCTGGTTAATTTTGGCTTAAAATCTACTTTTTTCTGATATGAGAGTAGCTACTGTTGCTTGCTTTTGGCTTCAACGTGCATAGTATATCTTTTCCCATCATTTCACCTTCAGTCTGTTGATGTCATCTGTTTTTTAATCCAATCTACCAAGAGTTAAAATCACTTATATTCAATGTTTATACAAAGATTATTTTTATTTCCTGCCATTTTAATTTATTTCTAATGCTTAATTCAGACTTCATCCTCCTTTAATCAACTATTTTTCTGTTGCAATTAATCCCAATGCTAGTTTTAATCTTTATTTTTTATTTCTTCTGCAGAAAATATTTTATTGAGTATGTTTTGTAAAACAGATTTAGTGGTTGTGAATTCTTTTAGTTTCTGCTTATCATGGAAGATTTTTATTTCATTTTTTATTCTGAAGGATAATTGTGCTGGATATAGTAATCTTGGTTGGCAGCCATTTTCTTTCAGGGCTTGCTATATAGTATTCCTATCTTCCTGGATTTTAGAGTCTGGGATGAGAAATCAATTGAAATCTGTGACCTGTCATTTTTCTCTTAAGACTTTTAAAATTCTATCCTTATTCTGCGTATTAGGCATTTTTATGATAATGTGTCTTTGAGAGGATCTCTTTTGACCATGTTTATTTGGAGTTCTATATGCCTCTTGTGTTTGGATTTCCATCTTGTTCCTAAGATTTGGAAATTTTTCTAACATAATATTATTTAAAAGATTGTGTATTCCTTTAGTTTATATTTCAGAGCCTTTATACCCAATGACTCTTAAATTGGGTCACTTAATGTTATCCTCAATTTCTTGAACATTCTGATCATGGTTTTTTAACATCTTTTCTTAATTTTCAACTTTATTTTTAAGATTATGTACTTTTTCTTCAAGACCGAATAGTCTATCTTCAAACTGGTCCAATTTATTCGTGATGTTTCGATTGAATGTTTAATTTGATTTATTGAGTCTTTCATTTCCAGGATTTTTATTTGGTTCTTTTTCAGAATTTCTCTTTTTATCGAAGTAATCTTTCATTACCTGTATTTTTAAAGTTCATTCCTTACATCTTCTTTGAGCTCATTGGATATTTTAACTATGAACATTCTAAATTCTTTCTTGGATATTTCCTCCAACATTGTGTTACTGAAATCAGTTGTTGAAGTGCTTGGGCTATTTGAAGTGGTTTGTTCCCTTGCTTTTTCATATTTCTTGTATGTCTACCCATCTATTGGAATGATTACTGATTATTTTTATGCACAGGACTATTTAGATAGCTTCTTTCTCTTAAGAGCCCTGGGTTGGATGAATTCTTTCACTCAGTGTGTGTCCTCCTCTATTTCCAGTCTCAAGACCACTTTAAAATTACTACAATCACTTCAGAGCAAAGACACTTATTATTCAATCTTAAGAAAATCCAAAAACTTGTTGATATTGTTCTCCACAGTTCCACTAATCCACGTATAAACTTGTAGTAAATTTCTGAAATAGATTGAAAAATTAGTTATTACTTATAGCAAAATTGCTCAAACATTATAAGAGATTGAAATAGGGAGGAGAGAAAAATTAGTCAAAGAAGCAAAAAAAGAAAAGATAGGAAAGAATAATACACACCAAAGTAATAAGAAGAAAAAGATGGATGAGAGGAATTTGAAGCTGTGAATGAGGAAAAATAAGGGGTAAAAGGAATAAATATAAAACTAAGCTAGGAAACAAAGATAGAATAATTCCAATTAATGCTTTAAAACATAAGAGGAAATGCAGTCAAATGGGTTGAGCACACAATATTTAATACTAGGCTAACAAGTATTGAATATAAAATGAAGAGTGATATACATAGGATCAAATTGACATTAGAGCTATTTATAGTAAACCATGCCAAAGTTGAGAAAATTTTTATTGAGTCTTCCTGGTTTGGACTTCATCAGGATTGTGAAGCTTTAGAAGATGTCCATCACTCTCCAGCTTTGGATTGTCCCAGAGGTGCTGGAGCCCAAAAGCCACTCCCCTGATTGCTATGGAACTCCCACCAGTCAGTTCTCATTTGCCATCCCAGGGGCCTGAGGCTGGATGTTCAGAAGGTGCTGTGCTGCATCTGTTAGCTGTTTCTATTGTGTGCAAGAGAAGAGGATGCAGGGCTCTGAGCAGTTGCTCTGACTTAAGTGGATCACTGTGTACCTGTTCCCTTCTGCAGGGTCCTCTTCAAAGTGGCATAGAGCCTGGTGACTGTCTGCAACTGCAGAATCTGTAGATGAGGATTCTCTATGGGTGGTCTGTAGTAGAAATGTTACCCATAGCCAAAGGAGATCACCAGGGCACTGTCCTTGCTACTGGGAAGGACACTCAGCCAGTTCACTTGGGTTCAATCTCCCACTGGCCAAGATTGTGAACCACACATGTCACTCCCCTCTGCTGAATGGGACAGAGACAGACATCCACCCCCATTCCCTCCATTTCTTGGGACAGAGGCAGCCATCCTTCTTTCATCTGAGCTCTCACTTCCTACCTCCATGAACTGCAGGCACTCTCATCTCTGCTCAAGCTCTCATGGAGGCTGTGTAGAAGGAAGGCTGGGTCAGGTCAGAACTTCCTGGGAGTACACTTTACCCCACTCCTGTTATCTGCCATGAGGGGAAAGGGGTTTTAGCAACTTTCAATAATATTAATCCCTCTACAAGTTACTTCTAGATGAATTACTGAGACATCCTGCTATGGGATACTCTTTCTGGCTTTAATTGTTGCTGTCTAAAGATGGGGAGATGCCATGTTGATTTAATATCTTCTAGGGTGACCGGCCAGCTGTGAGCACCACAAAATGGCTGCCATGATTGGCACAGGTTTATCTTTATGATAGTGCTACAGTCACATAAATTCTAATATTAAACATAAAACACAATTCAATATGAAAAACTTGAGACTGTTTTTCTCCCCACAAAAGAAATTACATACAAATGTTTTCATAACAACACTTTTCTTACTCTGTATGAGAAACAATTCTGAGTTCATTCTGATACTGAGTCAAACTGATATTTTAAGAGAAAATGAGAATCACATATATAGAAAGTATATGAAAGATAGTTAAGTAAACATATAAGACATTTCCAACCAATGAGAGTGAGTTTCATTGGTATGATATTTCTCCAATAGTTCTAATATTTATTAAATTGTATATATTTTACTTAATTTGAATATTTTAACAAATTCTTCATTTATTACCATTTTGCAGTAAGAAAATACATATTATAAGTATTTTAACTTTAATATTTTAGAGAAAATAAAGTGTATAGTCACATGCTTATAGGAAAGAAATGAACAGAAAGCTTTTAATATCAAAGAAATTTGCTTAGGATGTTCCATTTATCTGCTAAAAAGAGGGTTTATCTTCAGCATTCACATTTTCCTTTCTTGTATAAGGTGCTTACAAAATTCTGATCCGTAAAATAAAGGAGAAATCATACTGTGATTAAAAAGGTGATTGAGCACTACATATGTCATATACATAAACAAGAAGAGCCAATCCACATTAAGGAAAGCACTGAGAGTACATCAAATCAATGAGATGGAAATGTGATCCAAAAGGAACTTTTATAGAAAAGGAAATCAGTGTTTATGAATAAAGCACCCTTTGAGAAGTCCAAAGGGCTAGAGTGTTGTGTAGTATTACCTTTCTAATACAGGTTAGAATCAACATTATTATAAACAAGGATTCACAATAGCTCAGAAAAAAAAACATACTTCACAAATTAGATTGAACAATTTACAATGCTACTACAACAAACAATTGGTGGATTTCTTCCTTGGATGAATCTTGGAGCTCCAACCTAGTAACTGTGATTTTCAGCACCACTTCTCTTCATGGTGAGAAAATCCTCCAGATGTCTTCTTCATGATAACAAAATACTACAGCAGTTCCAAGCCTTTAACGTACAATTCCACTTTCCAAGATAGGAAAATCTACATTTGTGAAAGACAACTCTTGCAAATAATAACTAATAATTTTCTTCATTATAGTTTTGGGAAACTTGTACACAATCTCTATTCAATCTCCCTGGAATTCCACTGGGCCTTTGAGGAGAGAGAAGGGAAAAGGATCTTGTAGAAGTAATAGATTTTCATAGAACTTCACCCTTACGGGTATCCAATCATTTTATGAAGGAAATCTCCAGTTAACAAAGCAACTTTCATAACTGGGGAGAATTGTGAGCAAATCAATGTCTTCACAGTAGTATAGACCTTCATTCTGGCTATGACATTTCCCATAATTAGAAAACCATTAATCAAATATGAGGGTTCAATACAAATCTAACATATACACCATTGCATGTGTGAATCATTTTAAGTATTAGGAAACGATGACATAATAATGCTTTGTCAAGACCCACATGGGAACTACCTCACAGTTGTACATGCAAAAGGAATAGAAAATGAAGGAACAAGAAAACGATGAAAGGAGATGCACACGAGCAAGGCCTTTAGGATCTGTTTCCAACTTAACTATGTAAGTTTATTTTCTTGGTTACTTTTATGGTTCAAATCTTATTCAGTCTTCCCATCTACCGCCTTCCATTCAATGAACACATAGTGCTACAATATGCCTATGTACCTTAAGCACAGGTGCAAAATTTCAGTTATCTTGTTCACCAGCTGTCATTCTCTTCTACATAGGTATTTTTAATGGTATTTTCAATCTGTCTTTCCATACTACAATTCATATTTTGGGTAATAAAAGCATTGATTGAAATAAACATAAGTTTATACTGATAAGGGGGAGAATACCAAGAATAAGATGTGGGCTATAGAATCACATAACCTATCACAAGAGCAAGAAAACTTCTGCCACAGTTCTATGATGCCTCATTTCTAATATCTGGGAAAACATCTAGGAAAAATAAATGTAAAACTAAAAGGAGGACCAGAAATAAGAATAGAGAAATGACAGGAAGTTATGAGAAAATGTGAAATTTCTTCAAAACAGAGACTCTATTGGTACACAGATGTCATTACAAAAATCATGCCAAGTACAGCAGTATATCAACACTGAATGATAACCACGATCATCCTCACTGTCTTTACAGTCTTTCAAGCAGTCAGTCTTTGCCATCTCTGGGTAATCTACTGTGGAAAAGAAAAGCAGAAACAAGATGTCATTTGGATATCCAGGGTGAACCAAGGACATATTAAAGGAAGGAATATTTCTTGTATAGCAACTATCAGTCTCACATTGGTATTCTTGTCACTTGCTCCTAAAACACATCTAGCAAAGTTCCTACTTCCAGAAAACTTTACTGCAGGAGAAATACGCACTTTGTGGTAAGTTTGACATTTTAGAGCTGATCCACACAGTAGCCCTTCCGTTTCAGGAACACAGGCACAAAGCATTTGCTGAGAATCTGCTGGATTCCAGGCTCTGTGGTAAGTACCAAAGCAGTGTGGTAAGGATACTGGATCTTCTCTGAAAGACCAGGTAGCAATGATAGGCAGTGATCATTTACCATAATAGATACTATTGACAGGAAGATTCTGGGAACACAGATGGGATTCATGTGGAAAAGAAGAAAGGCCAGATAAGGCTTTCAAGAAACTGTAAGGTGGGAGAGAAATTTGATCAGCATTAGAAAAGCACAACGAGGCCACAAGGAAAAGTGGGAGAAATGCCACATTTAGTGAACCAAGGACTAAATAGTCTCTGGGTCCTGAATAGCAGGGAGTATTGGGCTCCGGAGAATCAGGAAGCAGTGATCACAATCTCAACCTTGATTTTAGAATTCTCTAACCAAGATAACCTCATAGAATTGCTCAGAATTTCAGGCCTGGACCTCCAATGATGCTTCATACGGATGCCACATTTGAAAGGAAGGTGGCTTGAACCCTGAAGGAGAAGGGGAAGTTCACAACTCTCACCAGATCACTGAACATACTTACCAGTGTACAGCCAAGTCCAGGCCCTCTGGATCATACAAGGCTCACCCTCTCCAACTGTGCAGGTTTTCATCTCATAGTCACACATCATACGTGTGTCCTGAGAACACTTCCTACATTTGGGAGTTGTAGCTGCAAGGAAAAAGATTGTGCTGAGAGAAGGGAACCATCACTGCATCACTGTCACTTTCCAAAGGCAGCAGAGGTCATCCAAACTTCCTGGAAGATCACCTATAGGTTTTATCATGAGTGATATGCTCCAGGTGACGTGTGTGATATCACAGACTAATCAGGAGAAATTAGGCAGGTGATCTAATCTCTACTTATAGAAGTAAGGGATCAAGTGACTCTCAGGCAGGGAGAACTAATACATTACACAGAACCACTATCCATGCTTTATTTTCTAGCTTACCACAGTGATTTCATACAGAAGGAAAAGCACAGAGAACTTGCTGGGTTATGAAATACTGGGCTAAAATCTCAGGGTTGTGAACAGGATGTATAGTGCTCAGTTGACTGAGAGTACTTTATTCCAACTCCACACATAAACCATAGCCTGAGAGCATATTGGACAAAATAAAGTTATATCAGGCCTCCAGTTGAGGACAAAAGGAGGGAACAACCCAGGAAAGTAAGAGGGTAGAAGTAGTTGAGTGGCCAGGCCAGGCATAGAGGTTCTGTATTTCTGAAATAGGATCATATTTCTCATACAGACCTCACAGAAGCTAAAGAGAATGGGGAAATCCAGGCCCTATATGCCAGGGTCAAGCCTAGGCTAATGCCTTAACCATCATCAAACAACCACCCTAGGATTTACTAAATTCCATGCAGAACAGAAAGAAACTCAGCTTTAGTAGGGTTTCCATTTTTTCTTGGCTAATTCTTAAAAGTAGTTGTGTCATAAAACACAGATCACTTCAGCTTGGTAATCATATAACACTAACTGCTAAGATCAGCCCCATAGTAATTTCAGAATGCACTCTGAGAAGAACATTGGCCAGTGGGTATCACTGATGTCCAGAAGCAGATCTCAATCTAAGCCTTTCCAACAATGGCAATACTTCAGATCCATCTTCCATGACCCATTTCTTCTCACTGCTCCCCCAGGCTTCCTTTCTCTATGTTGCCCCAACTACAGATGACCTGAAGGATAATCTTACCATGAGAAATTTTTTATGCACAGCATACTAAGTACCTACTTCTTTGGGGGCAGGCAGCGTGGGGACCATAGAAAAGACATGTAAACCAACCTTCTTCCCAACCAGAAAATGAAATGATGCAAGGAAAACAATGAGATCACATCAGAATCCAGGATGCATGCCAACACCCCTCTACACTCTGTCAGAAATGTGAGGGTCTTGGAAGAGTGAGGATGAGCTGGGTCTCGAGAAGGGTAAAGTTTAAAGAATGGAAAACAGTGTTCCAAGGGAAACAGTTTTATTGGAAACCAATCAGGGATGGAGATTACACCATCTGGATGGCCCTTGGAGTCCACAGAATTAGTTGCTTGCAATGTGTGCCCCTTGCTACTTGAAACCATGGTGCTCCAATCAGATTTTTTTTTAATTTTCAATCATGGCTATCTGGAAAGAGATAGTTTTGATTCTCTTCCCCAGCCACTTTGCGATACATTCTCAAACACTTGAAGACATGTTTCTATTCCTACTTTTTCTAGCTTTACTAAGAAAATGAGGAAGGGTGTTGGCCATCAATGCAGGCCAGGCATTCTGTATTGGGAAGATTGAGACCAGACTTTGAGAGTTATGAGCCAGCCATGTGGCTGCAGATGCTGTTCCAGGTTAGTGGCCATGGGCGGAAGGGCAGGGTTAGGGGACTGTAGGTACCTTCATATTGTTTCTAGGCCCAAGTCAGTGTCACAAGATGGAAGTTGCCCCAACTAGAGATGGCAATGGTGGCAGCAGAGGTCACCCAAGTTGGCAAGTAAGGTGTTCCAAGTTGGAGGTGACTGCTTTCAGAGATGGGGCCACAAAGGTGGGCGGTGTGGTGGCACTGTGTGGCACTTTCAGAGATGGAGCACTGTGGCATTCTGTAGGCAACTATCTCGCCCTGTTCAGTGTACCCAGGTATAGGTTACTATGTGGAGAGGACTATGGTTGTGGTCCCAAGTGTCCCAAGATAGAGACAGCCAGGGGAGCCCCACCTTGGTTGATGGGGAGCCAGCACACAGTGGGGTCTGGCTTGGCTCTGCTTGGCTCAGTGGGTGGGGGTCTGGCCAGGCTCCCCAGATATTTTAACAACATCTTTAAGAGAAATTAATAAAAATTATATGCAATTAAATAATAATTTTTACCCCATCAAGGTTACTAAGAGTTAAAATTCTAACAAGTGTAATTCTATATACAAAAACGTTTAGCTGTTTCAATTAAAATATTGAAATATGAAAAATTAAAAGAAAAAATAAATATTTCTGGATAACAGAGTATTTTGTATGGTAAGGTTATAGAATAAGTAAGTAACAGAAGGATTGTGGTGAAAGCTCAAAAAATATTTGTGATTAAGTTGGCTATAATACAATCATTTAAAGTTGCTTAAGGTCTTTTCTAAGGTCAAATTTTAATGTATAGATATAAAGTCAGAATCTAATTCTCTATGTGTTAAAGTAAAGAGGGCTTCTTAAAACATTAATCTTGTGCTGGGGATGTGGCTCAAGCGGTAGCACGCTCTCCTGGCATGCGTGTCGCCCGGGTTCGATCCTCAGCACCACATACAAACAAAGATGTTGTGTCCGCCGAAAACCAAAAAATAAATACTAAAAATTCTCTCTCTCTCTCCCCCTGCTCTCTTTAAAAAAAATTAATCTATTCTTATCTGTCGAGATTATTTCTTGTGTCTGTTAGGTTTTATTTAGGAGACCTAGTCTTTAAGGAATTAGGGTTTGTACAACTCTGGTTATACAAACAACTGTTATTTTAGATTATTACAAAAGACACACTCAATTATACAAGATAAAAAATCACTATCAAGCCATATTTGACAAGATCCTGATTTTATCTACCCAGTCATAACTGGCACTCAATTTGATTTTCTGATGGCTCAAGATAATGATTAACAAATTGCCTTAACTGGATATAAAAGACAAATCTCTGTTTACATACTCATTGATCCATAAAAAATGTCATTTACACACATACAAAATATATAATATCCAGTTATACACTTCAAGAACAATTCATCCAAATTAAAAATACTCAATCCACCAAGATGCCAAGATGCCAAAAATTTATTTCTATCCATATTTTCTGTGATTATCACTAAGTCATCAAAACAGGTAAGTGGTGTCAGGAGATATATATACATATGACTCTGTCATTTTCCCTAGGCAAAGCTCACGTATACTGGACACATGCTCCAAATTCGCCTTATTTTACTGCTGTAGATTGGTTTCATCCTGAGCTCTCCATCAGTTCCAATGGTACAAAAGTTTTAAATTTTAAGTCCAACAGTGCCCCACTTGCCAGCAGGTGACCTTGGCTATTCCATCCACCAGGGTTAACCCATGAGGGTTCAAAGCCAATGAAATTTGGCAAATGGATGTTACTACCTTCCTCAACTCCAACCCCTTTCATTTGTACACATCACAATTGACACCTATTCCCATGTCTTCCATGCCACTGCCCATGAAAGGGAGATGGCCTCAAATGTTGTCTGCCACTGCCTCAGTTACTTTGCCCACTTTAAAAATCCCTAAACACAGTAAAACCGACAATAGCCCTACTTACACCAGTGCCCGTTTCTGAGACTTCTACAAAACAAAATGTAATCTATCACACTGGCATTCCCTACAACCCACAAAAACAAGCTCTTATAAAGCGTGCCCACACCATCTTAAAACACATGTTACTAAAGCAACAAGGGAGAAATAACTGGGCTAAACATCCCCTCACACCTGATTACGTAAGGCATTAATAGCACTTTACTTGCCCAATGTCAATGACCCAGGCTACACCTCTGTTGAATGCCATTAGGTTCATCACTCCCCACTAAGGAAACTTCTCAGGTGCTATTGAAAAACCCGGACACCATTCGGTAGATTGGCCCAGTCCCCTCATTAACTTGGGGATGAAGGTATGCTTGTGTGTGATTACAGGAAGGACATTGGTGGCTCCCAACAGTTTGGTGAAACCTTTTCATGATTTACGGAGGGAATAGCCCAATCTCCCAATTCTAGAACATTTATCTCAAGGACCCAAAAGGCCCTCTCCCATTTCTACTACCAGGGACAATGCAGAGTATACCAGTGAATTGGGGGAGCCTGAATAAGCTGAGCCAAAAATCTGAAGAAGTCCTGGCCCATAAGGGTCAAGAGGAAAGCTCTAAAACCCTCTTCCTAGACACAATGGCTTTTGTCAGCTATTCTGTAATAGCTAGTTTGCTTCCCACAGTCCAGTCCACCCTATATTGGGCATTTGATCAAGATCCCCCTCTGTGGGAGCCAGTCACTTGGTTGGACTTCCTCCCCACACTTCCTGGTGTTTAACATTGCTACCTCCTGGGTGGGAGACATAGACACCCCTCTAATAATTAATGTTACTTCCCTTTTAGTCACACACCTAACTCTGGTCCTCACACCCTCCCCTGTGTATGGGTCATGACCCTCACTGCTTAACCCCTAAGAATCAGGCTTGGATGCAACTCTGGTCCAGTGATGTGGCCAGGTATTCCTTTCACTTGGCAGCTACCAACATTCCAATCAGACCACTAATCACTCCCGGCCTTTGCGGTCCCTCTGCCACTTTCACAAAGACCTGCCCACTGAGATTTTTTTAGAGCAATTGGGAAGATTGCCAGGGGCCCCATTGGTCATGTTACTAATGTTTCAAGACACCAAATTATTGATGGGGGGCCGTGAACGTATCTCCATGATTAACATACCACTCATTTTTGTCCACACTTCCATTTCTCTGCAGATCATGCATAGCAATGACTCCATAATAGTAGGTGAAGAATGATTCTCTCAGCCTCAACCCAGCTATTGAAGGAGGATCTATCTTATTATTTGGAGATTTCTACTATTTCTTTTGCTCCAAGTGTGGAGAGGCTCCTATACTAGATTCTGAAATATTTCTGTGCTGTCTTTTCACCAAATCCTTACCAACCTGGGATCAATTTGCACTATGCATCCATAATGTGTTTATCTCCATATTGGCCATGACGAATACCTATGTAACATCACCCGTGACAACTGCACCTATGCAGCCTGCATTGAAACAGCTAATGCCATGTCTGAATCCCTCTTAGTTCTTCAAAGGTAGAGTTGTGCCTTTCTGCCCATAAACATTATGGAATCCTGTGAAGATTCCCAAACCCTAACTGTGTTAAAACAGGCCCTGCAACAATTATATCAGCCCAAACACTTTGTGAGCATACTTATGGAAGCCATAGTTCCTTCCATACTGATCCTTGCTTCTACTGCTACTATGGCTGCCTCCATCCCTCAGTTCAGACTGCTTCCTATATAAATATAGTTGTCAAAAATCTTACCCAAGCTTTCACAGTGCAGCATGATATAGATTTTTTAAAAAATGAAAAAACCAAAAAAAAAAAAAAAAACTTCTCTCACAACTACAGCTAGTGGAGTCCACAATTGAGATTTTGGGATACTGAGTAGATGCTACAATCTTCCAAGGCACTCTTACTTGTGATTGGCAGTACAAATGTGTGTGTAACCACCATTCATGGAACAAATCAGTTCACACCTGGGAAAATATTTAAAAGTACTTAGAAGATTCCCTCGGGGTTGGGGATGTGGCTCAAGCGGTAGCGCGCTCGCCTGCCATGCGTGCGGCCCGGGTTCAATCCTCAGCACCACATACAAACAAAGATGTTGTGTCTGCCGAGAACTGAAAAATAAATATTAAAAAAAATCTCTCTCTCTCTCTCTCTCTCTCCCCTCTTAAATAAAAAAAAAAAGAAGACTCCCTCAAAGATAATGTCACTATGAACCGTTGTCTGCTTCCAAAAATAAAATCCAGGCTACTATTCTGGCTTCTCAACAAGAAATCTCCACCAGCCAGGTCTTCTGAACTTTACAACAACACCTACATTGGTTGGACCCTGAAAGGTGGCTTACAGACATCTTTGCCATAATCCTAATTTGTGCCCTTTGTCTTCTCTGTTTACTCTATAAAGTCAGAATGAAGACTGCCTGAGACATCTAAAGGAACCCCCAGATGTGGTTCACTCAACAGCTTTTAAAAGAAAAAGAAATGGGAAGGTGTGGAGACCCATGAGTTGCTTAGAGGTCACTGAGGATGCTTTGGCCAGAGAAGCAGAAAACTGCTGATCTTCAGAATCAGAATATCCTGAAGACAGGATGTTCTGTTTAATGCTTACCAAGAGTACCTCAGAAGACACAAGGAAGCACAGATAGCTCCCCTTAGCCAATTATAAAAATGTTGTGTTCATTCTGTTTGAATCTTATCTAGAGTTCCTTCTGGCTGGCACAGAGAACTGCTTGCTGAAATAATAAAATCAAGGGTGGCTGGCACAGAGAACTGCTTGCTGAAATAATAAAATCAAATCACAGTTACTTTTAATCACATCTCTGGTTCATGTTCCTGAGGACACACTCTTTGTTCATCTTACCTAGTTCCAAGTAACACCATGCCATTGTTCATTCCTCTTAATAAAAGTGGAAGCCAGTGAGCCTGGGACTTTACTTCATCTTAGGTGAAGTCTCCCTAACCCAATTTAAAACAACTTTCTCTGTGTCTTTCATTTCTGGCCCAGCAGTTACTCAAAAGACTAGGAGTGGAACCACTATATGACCCAGCTATACCACTCCTTGACATTAATCCTAAAGAATTAAATTTGTCATACTACAGTGATCCTCTGCATACCCGTGGTTATAGTAGCACAATTCACAATAGTCAAACCAGAGAACCAGTCTTAGTACTTGTTGAGAGCCACAGCCAAAGGGGCCCCAGCAAACTTCCAGCTGCCAGCTGATTGGCTCCTCTGCAGTGATGCTCATTGAGCTGTTTCCCAGACCAGGGAGCTGCTCATTGGGGGACTCTTTTGGCTCCACCCACGCAACCCAGACAATCAGCCTCAAGAGCAAGAGGAGTGGGGGTTGAGAGGCTTGTGGGAAACTGGTGGTGGCAGTTCGGCTCTGAGGGAATTCCTGAAGAGCTGGTGTGGTGCAGGTGTGTGTGTGTGTTCTAAAAATAAAGTTCGTTTCTGCTTGATAAGTGGCTGGTGAATTGTGCCTGGCCAGACTGCGGCAGTACCATCAACTGAGGAAGAGATAAAGAAAATGTCATACATACACACAATGGAGTTTTATTCAGCCATAAAGAAGGATGAAAATATGTCATTTGCAGGAAAATGGTTGGAACTTTAGAAAATCACATAAAGCGAAATAAGCCAAACTTAGAAGGTCAAGAGTCATATGTTTTCTGTCATATGTGGAAGGTAGACAGGAAAAAGGAAAAGAAAGATGGGAGGATCTCATGAGATTCAAAGTGAAATCAGTAGAGTAGAGGAAAGGGACCAGAGGGATGAAGGGAGGTAAGAAAAGGAGAAATACAGAGAATGATACTGACTAAATTATATTGTTATATTGAGTGTATGTAGGGTTATGTAACAACAAATACCACCATTATGTACAACTATAAAGCATCAGTAAAAAAAATAGGGAAACATGGGTTGGGGTTATAGCTCAGCAGTAGAGCACTTGCCCAGCACATGCCAGGCCCTGGGTTCAATCTTCAGCATCAAAGGTATCATGTCCAACTACAACTAAAAAATAACTACTTAAAACAATATTCGGAAACAAAAGTTAATTTCACCCCCACCCTCCTCAAAAAGACAGAAGGATCTCAAGTCAACCAATTGTCTTTCTACCCTAAGGAAGCAGAAAAGAAGAACCAAGTAAAAGTCAGCAGAAGTGAGGAAATGATACAGTTTAAGGATGTGGTAAATGAAATAGAGGTAGGATATTGAAAGATTCAGAGAAACCAAAAGTAGGTACATGGAAAAGATCAACGAGATTGACAAACCATTAGCTAGAATGACAGATAAAAAGGAAGAAGACTCAAATTTCTAAAACCAGAAATAAAATTGGGGATATATTATTGAGCTTATAGAAATAAAAATGCTTATAAGAGAGTACTATGAACATCCCACGCCAACAAATTAGATAATCTAGATGAAATGGGCAAATTCCTAGAAACTAACAATCAAATCTTACTGAAAAACAAAAATAACCACCATGATGATAATCAATTGATGAATGGATAAACAAGATATGGTATAGTCATGAAATGAAATCTATTTTATCCATAAAAAGGAAAGATGTACTGATGTATGGTATAACATGGATAAACTTTGAAAACATTACATTTGGTGAAGAAAACAAATGCACTCGTATGATTTCATTTATGTGAAATGTTGGGAATAGGAAATCCACAGAGATGGAAAGCAAACTAGTGGTTGCAGGCTTAGGAAAAGAAGAGGAGGGTATAGGCTTACCAGGTATGGGGCTTTCGAAGGAATGATGAGAACGTTCTGGAATTAGAGAGTGGCAGTGGTTGCACAACATGGTGAATGTACTAAATGTCATTAAGTTGAACCCTTTAAAATGGTGACTATACATGATCTGAATGACTCTTAAAATAATTCTATCTGAAGGAAACAACAGAAATATAAATTAACACAAAAACACACTCACATATACACACACATCCACACACCTGGGTGCATGTATTTGTGTGCATGCATGTTTTTCAAAAACCCTAAAATTTAAATTTTTTTCTTAAATTTAAATTTTAAAATTTCACTTTTTATTAAACTATAACAATTAGAAAAATTCAGAAATCTTAAATTTACAGAATATTTACCTTGGGAAACACACATAAACCATCACCCAGATAAAATATGGCACATTTCCTCACTCCAGTAGGTGTGTTCCTTTCTCAGAAGATAGGTCTAAACATTAACCATTATTCTGGCTTTTTGTTTTTATTATGAATTATTATTTTTGACTTTCTTGTTAGTTACATAGCTATGGTCACTTTTTGTTATTTATCAATCTATACACTTAGGATTTGTGCACTTTCCAATACATATATTACACTCCAAAGCTCTTTAAAATAATCTAATGATGGTTTGAGTTATGTACCTCAATTCAGCAAATAATTATGTCCTGAAAAGAGAGTATCTTCAGCATTCATGTTCTCCCTTCTTGTAAAAGATGCTTACAATATTGTATTTGAAGTTATAAAGGGGGGTAGATATCTTCTCTAACAAATATAATTTTAATAAATAATTTCCTGATTAAATAGGGGGTTGGTAACTTACTAACACCTGTATATGTCATATACATGAAGAGGAAAAGCCTCTTAATATTATGGGGGTCCCTGAGAGTATATAAAATCAAAGAGTTGAAAATGTGATCCCTAAGAAGAAGATGGGAAAGGAAATCAATGCTTACAAATAAAGGAAGTTCAAATGGCTTACAGTGTTGTGTATTATTATTTTCCTAACACGGGTTAGAATGAACATCATTATCAACCAGGATTCAAAATAGTTCAGAAAAAAATACCCCTCACAAAGTGGATTAAACATATAGTGAATTATTGCCTAACAAAGATACTATAACAAACAATTGGTGGAAGGTTTTCTTCCTTGGATGAATTTTAGACCTCTGAATTAGCACCTGTGAATTTCAGCCCTGCCTTTGTTTGTAATGAGAAGGTCCTCCAGATATTTTCTTTCATGATAATTAAATACTGCAGTCATTCCAAGTCTTTAGTGTACACATCCCATTTTCTAAGTAGGATAGTCTACATTTGTGAAAGACAAGTCTTGCAAATCATGACCATATATTCTTTTCATTATAGCTTTGGGGAAACTCTACACAAGTCTAATTGGATGTTTTAATTGGATGTCAAGTTTTAATTGGATGTTAGCTCTTTGACTTCCACTGTGGTCACAGAACACCCCTGGTGTCTGAATTGAATTCAATCTCTTTGGAATCACAAGGCCTTTGAGGAGGGAGAAGGGAAAAGGATTTCGTAAAACAATAGATAGGTGTCCATAGACCTCTACCCTTAGGGGTATCCAATCACTTTTATAGAGAAAAACTCTAATTAACCAAGCAACTTTCATAATTGGGGAGAATTGTGAGAAAATGAGCGTCTTCACACTCAGTGTTGACTATCATTCTTGTAATGACATTTCCCATAATTAGAAAAGCTTCTTTCATTTCAGAAAACACTACAACCATTAATCAAATATGAGGCTTCAATACAAGTCTAACACATACACCAATGCAGGTGTAAACCATTTTAAAGTATTAGTGAATGACATCATAATGCCTGTCAAGACCCACATGGGAACTACCCGACAGTTGTGCATGCAATGAGAATTGAAAATGAAGGAATGAGAAACAAATGAAAGGATATATATACAAGCAAGTTCAGGATGTGTTTCCAAATTAAATAAGTAGGCTCATTTTCTTGGTTTACTTTTATAATTCAAATTTTATTTAATCTTCTAATCTACCTCCTTCTGTTCAATGGACATATAGCAATACAATATGCCTTGGTACCTAAGCACATGTGTAAAAATCTAGTTATCCTGTTCTCCAGTTGTTTCTCCTTCTTCTATGATAGTTTTGTCTATTCATTCATGCTGCCAACTATTTTTCAGCTGATTTGATTGAAATTGAGTCAGCTATGTTCATATTGATTGAGGCAGAACACCAACGCACCAACCATAAGAAGTTGGCTATAACCCATCGTAAGATCATGGAAGCTTCTTCTTTCAGGTACCATGACTTTTGCCTTTTTGATAACTGGGGAGGCCTCTAGTCTAGAGTTAAAATGGAACCTGAGGGGGAAATCAGGAGTCAGATTAGGAGAAAAGATGGGGGATGATGAGGAAGCAATGTGCTTCCTCAAACTAAGTTGTCAGATTTTGTTCGTTGATGTCATTGCAAAAATCACGATCATTGCAGCAATTTGTCACCAATTTCTGAGTCTCAGTAACTTCTTCATTGGGTTGACAATCCTTCACACACATGGACTCTGCACTCTCTGGGACAGACACTGTTCAAAAGAAAAGCAGAAACAAGATGTCATTTTCATGGCCAGGATATAGGTCCCCAATTCAAGTATGAGTGAACAAAGAACATATTAAAGAAAGAATATTTCTTCTATGCTAGTTATGGGTTTCATAGTGGCAGTCCTGTCACGTGGTTCTAAGGAATCTTTACTGCAATGCACTTGGTGGTGAGTCGGACATTGAGATATTGAATAACATGGAATTCCTTTTTCCTTCTGAGGACAAGCATGAAGCTCTTACTGCAATCCTGCTGGATTCCAGACTCTGTGTTAAGGGCCAAGGTAGAGTGGCGAGCAACACCACTTCTTCTCTACAAGACCAGGTAATGAAAGGCAGTGAGAATGTCCCATAAGAGATGCTGTGAAATGAACATGGCAGGGAGACTCTGGAAGCACAGAGGGAATTCATGTAAGAAGAAGGGTCAAAGCACAGAACTCTAAGGTAAAAGAGAAGTTTGATCAGCATTTAAAAGGCACATCAGAGGCCATAAGGAAGATTGAGAGAAATGCCACATTTAGTGAACCAAGGACTTAATAGTCTTTGGGTCCTGAACAGCAAGAAGTATTGGGCTCAGGAGAATCAGAAAGCAGTAAGCACAATGATGGGGAAGAGCTTTACTCCATTCAACCTGACACGTAAGTTTAGAATTCTTCCAACTGAGATGACCCTATAACATTGCTCAGAACTTCAGGCCTGGACCTCCAGTGATGTTTCATAAGAGTACCACATTTGAAAAGAAGGTGACTTGAGCCCTGAAGGAGAAGGGAAATTTCACAGCTCTCACCAGATTGCTGAACACACTTACCAGGGTTTGGCAAAGACCAGACACTCCGGGTCATACAAAATTCACCCTCTCCAGCTATGCATGAGGTCACGCTGATGTCACAGATATTATTCGTGTAATGAACACACTCCCTACATTCGAGAGTTGTAGCTGCAAGGAGAAAGATTGTGCGGAGAGAAGGGAAGCATCATTGCATCATTGTCACTTTCCAAGAGACCAGAGATCATCCAAACTGCCTGAGAGCTTGCTTACGGGTTTTATCATAAGTGATATGTTCCAGGCGATATGTGATGATATCACAGACTAAGCAGGAGAAATTAGACTGGTGATCTAATCTCTCCTTACAAGGGGAAGGGATTAAGTGACTCTCAAGCAGGGAGAACTGAGCATTATTCACAGAACCATACTTTATTTTCAGCTTACCCCAGTGATTATATATGGAGTAAAGATAGACACTGGCTGGATTATCAGAACTGGGCTTAAGGTTTAGGGCTGTGCACAGGGTATACATTCTTTTTAATATCTGGGAGTACCTTAATGCAACTCCACAGATAAACCATAGTTTAGGGAGTAAAAGTCAGGTGACCAGGCATGGAGCCTATGTATATCTGAAACAGAATTATATTTCCCCTAAACCTAGATAGAATATAAAGGAGCTCAAGAGAATGGGGAAAACCAGGCCCTGTTTAAATACATGTGACGGTGAAGCCTAAACTGATACCTTAACCATCATCAAACCACCACCCTAGGACTTACCAATTTCCATGCAGAGCAGAAAGAGACACAACTTCAGGAGGTTTTCCATTTTGTCCTGACTGATCTTGAAATAGGCTGTGTTCGAGACAAGGGAGCACTTCAGCAGGATGATGGTGCAGCACTGACTGCTACGATCAGTCCCCTATTCCTTTTATAATGCTCTCTGAGAAGGATGTTGGCTACTGGGGATAAATGATGCCAAAAGCAGATCCTAATCTAAGCCCTTCCAACAATGGCAATACTCCAGGTCCATCTTCCATGACCCACCTCTTTTCTCGTTGCTCCCTCAGGCTTCATTTCTCTACGTTACCCCAACTACAGATGACCCGAAGGGCAATCTCACCATGAGAAATTCTTTATGCACAGCACATTAAGTACTTACTCTTTGGGGAAGGCAGCATTTGGGATGTAGAAGAGAAATGTCAATCAATTCTCTTCCCAACAAGAAGACAAAATGTTTGCAAGGAAAACAATGAGATCCATGTCAGAGTCCACATGTATGCCAGCCAGGTCCCTCTACACTCAGGCAGAAACACTGGGAATTCCATGTTTCTTCTGCCTTCTTTCTTCAGTTGTCTGTTCAAGGAAGTAGGGAAGGGGGAGGCTGCACATTCTAGTTTAGGTCAAGGGTATTCAGAGAGAGGAGGGGGAGTTTTTAATATTTTTCCTTTTGTCAGCTCCCTTCACGACCAATTTACATTGTTATACAATGCTAATTTGTACCGTTCTTGTTAATGTTTCTTTATAGATGTTTTAGTTATGTCTGTCCCATATGTGCATCTGAATTTTTTTACTAGACTCTGAGCTCCTTGTGGGTACTTTCCACTGCATGACTCCTCCAGGGAAGTCTGAACAGACTCAGCACACTGTTCTCCTGCAAGGGCATGGGAAAATGGTATTGATACCATTAACACTGGGGTAGGTAGAAACCCAACTTACTCTCTTGCTTTTCCATCTTCCTATTGTACCCCAGCCAGCCTTCCCAGCCTTCTTTTTAGCCTTTGTAAGAAATTAAATCCCAATAATCAAATCAGTCCTTGTAAATTCCCTAGAAGAAGCTCCACAGCATCAAGGAGCCCGTAAACCCCAGACTCAAATCCATGTCAAATTTCATAGATATAATTTAAGCTGGGATCAAAAATCCACACTAACCTAGTAACTAAGGCTGCTCAAAATGCAGAGTTTATAGTCCATCTGCCTCTCTGCTTCAGGGAGTCTGTGTCAGGTAGAAACACTTGGAAGAGTGAGGGTGACTGGGCCTTGAAATGTGTAAAGTTTAAAGAATGGAAAAACCGTGTTCCAAGGGAAACAGATTATATTTGAAACCAAAAAGAGATGAAGATTACACCAAGACAAAAAAAAATGACCCTTAAAACCCAGAGAATCAGTTGCTTTCAATGTGTACCCCTTGCTACTTGAAGCCATGGAGCTCCAGATTTTTTTCTATTCATCATCATGGCTGTCTAGAGACAGTTTGGATCCTCTTCTCAGACATTGTGAGATCCACTTGCAAACACCTGAATTCATATCTATTCCTGACCTTTCTAACTTTACTGGGAAATGAGGGATTGTGTTGGCCATCAATGTGGGCCAGGCATGAGGTAGGAGATTTTACACACTGATACTGCCAAAGCATCTCTGGGATTGATGACAGCCTCTGGTTTCCTCCTTCACACTCCTTCACATCTGTTCTCTGTTTGTGTCAAGCTCTGCAGTGCTTTGTATTATCTTCCTATTGTACTGTCATATCTGTGCTAATCACCCATCTGAGAAGAACTAGGTGGCCTTGAACATACCTCTTCTGTGGACGCCCTCAGAACACTCCATACCCCAAAACTGATAAACTCTGACAGATTAACCCCTTCCTAGCTTTAGCTGCTCTCTGCAGTTGTAAGGCCATGAGAGATGAGCAGATCCTTCATTCGAATCTTGACCACTATTCTTTCTAGGGTGAAAGGAAGACAATGGCATCAGCTTACCACCTTATGACTGTTGAACCACTCTAGAATGAGACACCATCAGGGACTCAAAGTCAAGATTTCTTGTGGAGGCAGCAGACACACAGTAGCACCAGATGCTCCACAGTTTTGTGAGACACAATCATGCTCTTGGGGCCATTGGCTAGCCGGGATTTTTACCAACAGAGCTACTTGGTGTTGTGCCTATTGTCCAAGTCCTGAGTAGGCTGAACCCACAGGCTGGAAAACATTCATGAGCCTAATTATCAGGACCACCTGGTTGTATAATGCCTCTCTCCTGTGGTGGATGCCTCTTGGTTGGCATAAATTTGTGAGATCAGCAGGTGTACAATGTGTGTGATCTCCCAGATTCCTTGTGTTAGATGCTGCAATATTAGTCCAGCTGTTACCTTGACTTGCCATGTAAACTCTTCCTACTGCCATTGCTCCCTTTGGTCCTTAATCAGGTCACTTCTTTCTTCACACAACCATTCCTATTGGCCCACTACAATCTATCCAACTGAATGCAAGTGAAAATTCTACCCAGTGGTAAAGTATCTTATCTCAGATTACATGGAGAACACTTAAATGTGGAAAGCGTTAAATGTGGAAAACAAAACAAAACAAAAATTAAACAGTGTCACCTTTAATCTTTATGTTCCCCTTGATACTTTTCCTGCCCAGCCTATAATTTTTTTCTTTATTTTTCAAGAAACATACATTGGAGAAAAGATAGGCTCTTCAACAAATGGTGCTGGAAAACTGGAGATCCATATGTAGAAAAATGAAACTGAATCCCTATCTCTCACTATGCACAAAACTCAATTCAAAGTGGATCAAGGACCGAGGAATTAGACTAGCTACCCTACGCCTAACAGAAGAAAAAGTATCCAATAGATGAATGGATAAAGAAACTGTGGTACATATACACAATGGAATATTACTCAATATTAAAAGAGAATAAAATTATGGCATTTGCAGGTAAATAGATGGAGTTGGAGAATATCATGCTAAGCAAATCCAAAAAAAAAAAAAAAAAAAAAAAAAAACAAAGGCTGAATATTCTTTCTGGTAAGTGGATGCTGACCCATATGGATCAGGGCAGGGTGTGGGGAGAACAGAGAAACTTTGATTGGGCAAAGGAGGGGAGGGGAAAGATGGTGGAATGAGATGAACATCATTACTCAAGGTACATGTATGGCTGCACATGTGGTGCAACTCTACATCATGTACAACCAGAGAAATGAAAAGTTGTGTGCAATGAATCGAAATGCATTCTTCTGTCATGTATAACTAATTAGAACAAAGTTAAAAAGAAACTGGAAAAATGTCTTAGCTCACAGTTAGACTAGCATGTGTGACTTTTTTGTTTCCCAGGCATTAATTTGCAGTGCCACTTCTTTAAAGTTTATGTAAAACTGTTAAGCTGTAAACTCCACTATTAAGCTGTAAGCAGTAAAACAATCTGGTCTCATTGCTTATCTCTAATGGTAGATGTTTAGCAACTTTCTAACTTTTATTAAAATTGACTCACTTGCTCTATCTTTTCTCATCTAAATTTTAGTAAATATTTCCCAGCAAAAAACTATTTCCTCCAGGTTTTTTTAAATAAAATTTCTGTGATGTGTATATTTTATATTTGTAATCTGTTTATATAAGTCCAAATCATAACTAATAAATATTTTATTCCTCATTTTTTGTTTTAATCAAAGTGACTGCAAGTGGGATACCTATCATTTACATCATGGTTTCTTGAGGAAATTGTCCTTCCCAATCCAAAGAATCCTGCCACCTTGATCACAAGGAAATGCTTAAAGTTTATGATAGATCTGTTAGACTTTCTTATGAGTCTAGAATATGTTCCTACACCAATGGCTACTCTGATTTTAAACTCATTGCCCACATGCTGAGCTTGTGTATCACAGAGGGAGGTAAAGATCTACTTGTCAAGCCCTGCTGACCATCTGGTTGTACAGAACATGATTCCTGGTTGGTCTAAATTTCAGTATGTATGCCTAGCCATAAATCCATCCATGTGCCTCTTCAGGGGACTGCCATGTCCTTTATATTCCCATCTTCATCCTGCCAGACCCTTGACCAGCCAGTTGAGCCTCTCCTTGTTTTTTCTTTGGGGCAACAGTACAATATGCAAAGTGTAAAGTTTACTCTGAATTTTCAACTTGATTGCATTAAGAGATGCCTAAAATTCAGAAGTGTTGATAAGGGTGTTTCTAGGAATGATTGGCGTAGGAGACCCACCTAACTGTGGGCAGTACAGTCTATTAGGTAGGGGGCCTGGATCAAGCAAAAAGATGAAAGAACTAAGAAGCAGAAGCAGATGCATGCTTGATTCTTCTTGAATGAGTCCTTTGGTTGCTCCTGTGATTACCTGAGGACATTAAACTCCAACTCCTTCACTCTTCATAGCAGATTCTAATCGGTGACTCTTCAGAAAGTTTCCAAGCCTTTGGTCCCAGACTGTGGCTGCATCATTGTTCCCTCTTGTTTTGAGGCTCTTGCTTCTTGGACTGAGCAGTTACTGGTCTCTCTGTCTCTCTATCTCTCTCTCTCTCTCTAGAGAGAGAGAGAGAGAGAGAGAGAACCCTAACAAAATTTTACACACACACACACATTCCAATGTATGTTCTTTTACTTCTTTTCTTTCCTTTTTATTTTACTTTAGGTTTCCAGTCACTTGGGGCTTTTTTCGGTTTCCATGAGTAGCTTACAAGAGGAAAAGGGGTAGAGACAGAGATGGACCAATGACTTGCCTTTAGACAGTAGCCTCATCCTGGGCTGTTATTTAAAGCAGTATCGATCCATTTGCTCCCTCCCCCTTCAAAATCTTTTTTTCAATTTTCTCCTCCTTTTTTTATATAAAGATAAACTCTAAACCCATTAGAATGACTTGATCTCCAGATAGGTAAAACCCTGAAACTTCCACTCCCTTATGACTCTTGTCTTCCTCTGTTTGCTTCCTTTTGGTGATTACTAATCAGACAAATCCCATGTGGTTCCAAGTGGCTTGTCCACAGGCAGCAGCATCCTTCCCTAGGGTGGTCCATACCTCTGAGTTATCCAAATCCACTTGCAGTAGAGGAACAGTTGCCTCATCAACATTTTTTACGTTCTGAGTTTCTAGCACAAGTCCTTCGTATGCTCATAAGCATCAGGGCTCCATTAAGGCTCTGAGTGATTCAGGCATTATATATTCCTAAATCAATTCTATGGATGTCCTCAGGTGTCTTTGGTGGACAGTCATAAAGTATTCTGTGGCCTTGCCCTTTCTCATTAGGCATTTTGACACTGATCTCCAAAGATGAGTTTCCTTGTACCTTATTATGTCACAAAATGAGTTGTGAAAACAGCAAAGGCAGCAACAACACAGGAGACTTCATCCAGAAGAACATATCATGTTTTGGGGAATGCTGTGGTCTCTGAGACGGATGCTCACACCTCGACTGCATGTGTGGTTCTTAACTCAAAGAGCCTCTGAAGTACACTCTGCCTCTATTCAACAGGGCAGGCTGAAATGCAAAGGAGAATAGCAGCTATGTTTTCCCACCATTTAGGAATGGTGCCCAGATGACCCATCAAGTCAACACCGAAGTTACACATTGCTTCCTTCAGAGACTTCATAAAAGTAGACAATCAGTCAAAGTAGGGGTACCTTATGAGCATCTTCCTGGAATCTAAGCAAGTTGCAACTCACAGCAGAACTCAAAGAAGACTCAGATTTGAGTTCCTAATTTAGGCTCACAATGCAGAGCAGCACCTGACAGATGCGCCAAGAGCAGCCACCAAGATCAGATGTTGGCCAGCAGGGGGCGCACCTTTCCATGCTGCTGCTGCCATCTACTGCAGTCAGTTGGGTAAACAGGAGCAGGCCCAGTGGCATGTCATACAATTCTGAGGCCAGACAAAAGAAGTTGGTGCACCTGTTGTTTTAATATAGGTTTTGTTTTTATTCAGGGAAGGTGAGGCCAACAGATCTGCAGACAATGGCGATTGAATATGTAGTTTGTTACAGTTTCCAAGAGGATAAAGCACAGCACACTAGGCAGGGTCACACTAGGCAGTAGCAGGCTAGGTCAAGGGCAGAGGAAATGAGAGGAACACGTGGGCGGAAGTCTGTATCCTGGTTTCCATAAGAAGGAATTGTCAAGGCAATGTAAAATAGGTCAGTAATAGCTAGTATGTGTTATATCAAGACGCCAACAGCACTGGGCTGATGAGGGAAGAGAAACAGGCAAAGAGTATAAAAGCCAGATAGAGGAGAAGGTGAAGTGTGAGAGCCCTGGATTGGTTGGTTTGCATCTGAAAGACATGCTGCAGGTGAGTCCTTTACTATCTGTAGGAATTGGCTACACCTGGCTGGGGCAGTCTCTCTAGGATGCCAAAGCATAAGATTAAACAGCCATTGTTATCACAGACTGAAAACAAATGGTATTCAGTTGAACTAGCTTGTTGTAAAATAAGATGCCATTATAATCCCCAGTGTTAATAGTAAGAGAGCAACTGAAATTCTGTGTAGAACTAGAACAGAACCAAAATGATACACTAGAGAACATCTAGCACAAAAGAAAACAATACAGAATTGAATAACAAAAAGAAATGAGATTTATACAAAAATGTAAGAAGCAAGTCTTTCCTCTTTAGGAAGTACATTTAGTTTAAAGGGGTTGAGTTATTTAATTAAAAGGCAGTGCTTTGGAGAATGGATTTAGAAAATATGATCAAACTATATATTATTAGCAGAAACTTATCTTAGATCCCAATTCACAAATGCATTGATAGTGAAAGGTGGGGCAAAGTTATGCCACGCAATTTGTAACGAAAAAGAAGCTGGAGTGACTACACTAAGATGAGACAAGAGAGACTTTGACACAATAACTGTTACAAGAGGCCAAAAAAGAAAAAAATCACATTACATACTTTTCACCACTTGAAAAGATATAATAATTTTAAAGATATGAAACTAACACTAGTCCCCAAAACATACCAAGCCAACTAACAGAATTGAAGTGCAAAATAGTTCAATATTTTAGAAATACGGAGGTATTTCTAAACATGTGAAATCAAACATGTGCTTGGAAGCAGGTTGGCAAAGCAAACTTTCCTTCTGCCCGAAGGGCATGCTACCAAACATGGCCAGCAAGTGCACCTGGACAGGGAGTTCACCTGCTTTTTCCCATAACACATTGCTTTCTGTTGCCCTGATAGGAACTCAGTGTTACCATCTAGGAGATTAGCTAATTTTAAAATTGGAGAAGTCAAAGGGAAGGCTATAACTAAAATGGCTACAGTTGGATCTTAAATCCCAATTAAAGCTAAATACCATATTCTGAAAATGAACCACCAAACTTTCTATTTCTCACAAATATCGATAGTTGAATATTTCCATGTAACATCTTTCATTATGTTGAAAAAAAGATGTTGAGAGCCACAGCCCAGTCAGAATGACGCCTGGCATTTGCCAGAGGGAATGGTTGAAAGGTGACACCAGCGAACCATTGAGATGATGATTTGAGTTAAGCTATATGTAATTGCTGTGATCCTGGATTGATTGTATTGTATATTTGACCTTTACTGTTGGGCAATAGGGTGGCTCTTGCTGCCAGATGTCTTCTCTGATATAGGGGGTAACTCAAAATGGGGTAGAGAGGAAGAGCATGGGAAGAAGATTACCTCTACATAGGGAATAGGGGTGGGAGGGAAAGGGAGGGAGAAGGGGAATTGCATGAATGGTGGAAGGAGACTCTCATTGTTATACAAAATACATGTATGATGATGTGAGAAAAAAAAGAATAGCGTTACCTTAGATTAGGTAGACAGAAGTGATGGGAGGGGAGGGGAGGAGAGGGGGGGATAGGAAGGAGAGTAGAATGAAACAGACATTATTATTACTGTGTGTATATATGTGACTGCATGACCAATATGATTCTGCAACCTGTACACTCAGAAAAATGAAAAATTTTATCCCATCTGATTCAAATGTATGATATGTCAAGGTCATTGTACTGTCATGTGTAACTAATTAAAACAAATAAAAATAAAGAAAGAAAGAAAGTGAAAGAATTCCCCACGCAAAGACACTTCGCCGGGAGAATTCCAATTTTATTGCAAAAGGCTGTGTGCTTATATAGAACTAAGGGGGAGATGGTAGGGCTTAGATAAATGGCAGGCAACCCCTTTATTGGCAAGTTCTTTCAGATATCAGCTCCGGAGCCCAGGAATTAGTTCTTATTGGGGCTAAGGTTCCCCGCCAGTGAGATTTGAAATTGGCGCCGGCGGGAGAGTTCACACGGGCGGGAACTTTTCTGGCCACTGAAAAAAAGAGGAAGGTAGGAAGAAGAGGTCCTTAGGCGCCATGTTGGGGTTTTTCTCTGGGGTACGGCTGCCGTTTATACTTTTCCCAACAGAAAGAGCAAAAAACAACAACAAAAATAAAATGCTTATTTTACATCTGTTGCAATTAATTTGTTCAATATCATACAAATAAAATATAATAAGAAAAAGAAAAAAAAGATTGGATTCATATTAGTATCTTGTCTGACCACAGTGAAATCGAAACAAAAATCAAAAACAAAAATAAATCTGGAAAATACCAAGGTGTAGAAGTCAAACATCACATTCTTTTACTAGCAAAGGCTCAAAGGAGAAGTCACAAGGGAAATTATGAAATACTTAGAGAAAAATCATAACAAAACTTAATGTATCAAACCCATGCCTGCAGGGAAAGTAGTGCACAGGAGGAAATTTACAGAGCTAGCATTTACTCTAAAAAAGAGAAGGAACTCAAGTAACCAACTCTCCATTCACTCTAAGGAAGCAGGGGGGAAAAAGCCAAGTAAAAATCAGTAGAAATAGGAAATTATACAATTTAAGGCTGTAAATGAAATAGAAGATAAAAAGGTAAGAGAGAGATTTAGAGATTCAGAAACCACAAGTAGGTACATGGAAAAGATCAACAAAATTGACAAACCATTAGCTAGGCTGGCAGATAAGAAATAGAAGATTCTTTCCTATATTTATATATAAATACACCACCAATCAAACTCCACATCATGTACAACCACAAGAATGAGCTCCTAATTAGAATAAGTTATACTCCATGTGTATATGTCAAAATGCACTCTACTGTCATGTGTATCTAAAAAGAATAACGATAAGAAAGAATATGGAAAAAAAAGAAGACTCAAAATTCTAAATCCAGGAATGAAACTGGGGACCTATTATTAAACTTATAGAAATAAAAATGCTTATTAAGAGAGTACTACGAATATCCCCACACCAACAAATTAGAAAAGCTAGATGAAATAGGTAAATTCTTGTAAATTATCAAATCTCACTCAGAAACTAAAATAACCACCAAGATGTCAATCAGCTGCTGAATAGATAAACGTAGCCATGCAATAAAATATATTTCAGCTGAAAAAAGGAATGGTGTGGTGTACTGATGTATGATGTAGCATTAATGAACCTTGAAAACATTATACTTGGTGAAAGAATACAGAAACATTCATATTATATAACACAGAAACATTCATATTATATAATTTCATTTGTGTGAAATATTGGAAATAGGAAATCCACAGAGACACTGTTGCAGGCTTTGGGGGAGAAGAGAAGCAAGAGCTAATCAGGTAAGGGGCTTTTGAATGAATGAGGAAATGTTCTGGAATTAGAGATTGGTAGTTGTACAACATGATAAATGTACAAAAAGCCAGTAAGTTGAACTATTTAAAATGGTGACTTTATGTGATGTGAATAATTCAATTTGAATGAAACATGCTATATAAATACAGACAAATGCATATACCTATACACATACCTGTGTGAATCTTGTGCATGTGCATATAACAAAAATCCTACAATTTATAGTTTGGTATTTTCTATAATGATTTTATTTAAAATATTCCATTTGAGCTATTTAGACCATGTTACATTCTTTTCTCTAGAGGAGAACTTATATTTTCATGACGTTGCTATAAAGACAGAAATTCCAATATGAGAGAGAAAATAGGCTTTAACATGAAAAAGTTCACATAGTTGGCATATATATATATGTATATATATATGTATATATATGTATATATATATATGTGTATATATATATATATGTGTATATATATATATGTGTATATATATATATATGAAATATATAGGACTTTTCTACCCCCAAATTGAAGTAAGGTTTAATGATATATTTCTCCAATAATTCCTAGTATTTGTTTAATTTAATATTTATTCAATTTGAATATTTTAGGAAACAAGAGTGATTTTGAGTAATACAGATTGTAAATATTTGGACACCAAGATTACAAGATGCTTACAATATTCTGTTCCATATTATAAAGGGAAAATGTGTTCCTACTCTAACAAATGTATTTTTAATAGATTGCTTTCTGATTAAACAGGTGATTGATAACTCACTGCTCACTGCATATATCATATACATAAAGAAGAAAAGCTAGCCAGGTGTGGTGGTACATGCCTGTAATCCCAGTGGCTTGGAAGGCTGAGGCAGGAGGATTGCAAGTTCAAAGCCAGACTCAGCAAAAGCGATGTGCTAAGAACTCAGTGACACCCTGTCTCTAAATAAAAGACAAAATAGGGCTGGGGATGTGTCTCAGTGGTCGAGTGCCCTTGAGTTCAATCCCTGGTACCCCCCCCCCAAAAAAAAAGAAGAAGAAAAGCTAGTCAACATGTGGGGCACTGAGAATACATCAACTAAATGAGATGGAAATGTGATCCCTAAGGAACATGAAAGGGGCTAGGAAAGGAAATTGGTGCTTACAAATAAAGGGAGTTCAAAAGACTATGGTGTTGGGTTGTATTATCTTCCTAACACAGGTTAGAGTCAACATTATTATCAACAAGTATTCAAACAGCTCAGGAAAGAACATCCCTCACAAACTGGATGAAACATAAAGAATTCGTGCCTAACAAAGATACTACAACAAACAATTGGTGGAGGGTTTCTTCCTTGGATGAATCTTGGAGCTCTGACCTAGTATCTATGATTTTTCAGCCCTGCTTCTGTTCATGGTGAGAAGGTCCTCCAGATGTCTTCTTTCATAATAATGAAATGCTGAAATCATTCCAAGTCTTTGTTGTACAAGCCTCATTGTCTAGGGTGGGAAAGTCTAATAAAAGCACTGTTTAAAACCAAGAGATAATATGTTCAGGTTGACTAGAGAGAAAATGTTATGCATAAGAAGTGGGCTGTAGGATCACAGATTATCATAAGGCCGAGGAAGTTTCTTTCCCCACATTCCATGACTCCTGCATTTCTAACATTTCAGAAAGCCTCTAGTCCACAATAAATAGGAACTTGAGGTGGAACAAGAAATAAAACTAGGAGGTAAAGAGTTTGGAACAGCAATTCCTGAAGCTTTCTCAAATTAGGGCATTGGAACTGGCCACCTAAATTCATTGCAAAAATCATAATAATCACAGCAGATTGTTAGTATTCTTCCACGAGGAGTATATTCATTATCTTCCTGACAATCTTTCATGCACTTGGACTCTGCAAACAGCAGGTGACTTACTGTTGAAAAAAAAAAAAGCACAAATGATGTCATTTTTAATAGCCAAGATACAAGTCCCCAATCCAAGCTTGGGTGAACCAAAAATATATTAATTGCAAGAATATTTCTTCCACATTAACTATTAGCTCCTATTTTGGCAGTCCTAATACATTCTCTTAATATATATCTTGCAAGCTTCCTGCTCACAGGAGTGATTCCTGCAGGGGAACTATACATTTGATGTGGAATCAGACAGAAGCCCCTCCCTCTTTGGAAAACATGTACAAAGCAATTGCTATTCTTCTGGGTTCCAGGATCTGTAGTAAGCACCAAGTTAGAGTGGTGAGCAATACCACATCTGCTCTCAAAGACCAGGTAGCAGGGAATGGCAGGCAATGTGACATATGAGGTGAATATGGCAGGGAGACTTTGGGGGCACAATAGAGAGTAATGTATATTAAGCAAAGGGTCAAAGAAAACTTCCAATACAGAGGACTCCAAGTAGAGACAGAAGTTTGATCAGCATTTGACAAGTGGAGCTGAAATCACTGATTAGAATGTGAGAAAGGGTTCATATAGAGACCCCAGGGGTTTAGAGTCTTTGGATCCTGAACACTGTAACCATATCTATGAACATACTTACCATTGTGTGGCCAAGTCCAGAGTCTAGTGATCATACAAGATTCTCCTTTTTTAGCTATGCATTGTTTTATCTTATGTTCACAGATTCCATTTTTGTAGCCACTGCACTGTAAACATTCGAGAGCCACAGCTGAAAGGAAGAAATACTGTGCTAAAGGAGAAAGGAAGCGTCAATGTTACTTCTCAAATGGAGCAAAGATCATCATCCAAATTCCCCGAGGGCTTGACTTCACCGAGGGCCACGCTCAGAGATATGCTCCAGGCAGTAGCACATCTTAATATTACAGGCTGAGCAGGAAGAAATAGGGAGATGATTTAATCTTGCCTAGGGAGGACAAGGAATCATACGACTTGGAGGCAGGGATAACTGACTATACTATTCATGGTTTATATTCTAGCCTATCACAGTGATTGCATACAGAATGGAAAGCACAGAGCACCTGCTGGGTTATCTTGGCCTAAAGGTCCAGTGTTGTGATCTGGATGCAGTCTTCAGAATGACAAGGAGTCCCTAATTCCTTACTTCATAGATAAAACAAGTTTGGGGAGTATATAAAGCTAGAAGACATGTGGGATCTCCAGGGGATGACTGGAGAAGGGAAGAATCCAGGGAAGTCAGAAGATGGAAGCACTCAGGTGGAGCCTATCTATCTATATGTAAAACTAAACCTTATTCCATAGAAACCAAGTTAGAGCTGACAGAATCCAAGGGAATGTGGAAAACCAGGCCCTGCCTAAATATATACCAGGGTAAAGCCTAAGCTGATACCTTAACCATCATCAATCCTCCACTCTAGGATTTACCAATTTCCATGCAGAGCAGAAAGAGACATAACTTCAGGAGGTTTTCCATTTTGTCTTGACTGATCTTGAAACAGGATATGTTCGAGACAAGGGAGCACTTCAGCAGGATGATGGTGCAGCACTGACTGCTACATCAGCCCCCTATTCCTTTTATAATGGTCTCTAAGTAATACCTAGTGGGTATTACTGATGCCAGAGGCAGATCCTAATCTGAGCTCTTCTAATAATAGCAATATTCCAGATATGTCTTCCGTGACTCATCTCTTCTCTCACTGTTCCTTTCTCTAGATTGCTGCAACATTGATGATCAAAAACCTTTCTTGCCTCATTAATTTTTATACACAGTACACTAGGTGTCTAACCCCTAGGGCAGGCAGCATGTGAACTCTAGAAAAAAATTTTTTTTTTAAAGAGAGAGAGAGAGAGAATTTTTTAATATTTATTTTTTAGTTTTTGGTGGACACAACATCTTTATTTTATTTTTATGTGGTGCCTAGGATCGAACCCAGCGCCCAGCGCATGCCACGCAAGTGCACTACTACTTGAGCCACATCCCCAGCCCCAAGAAAAAAATATTTTAAGAAGATGAAACAAAATATCCTGAGTGATGGCAAGGATGGGGAGAAAAGGGAACTCTTATATGCTGTTGGAGAGAATGTAAATTGTTACAGCCGTTAAGAAGAACAGAATGCAGGTTCCTTAAAAACCTATAGAGTTGCCATATGATCTAGATATCCCACTTGGGGGTGATTATCAGAAGGAAGTGAAATCAGCATACCAAACAGGTACCTGCATGCCCTGGTTATTGGAGCACTATTCACAGTAGCTCAGAAATGAAATCAGTGTAGGTGCCCATAAGCATGAATGGAGTATTATTCAGCCACAAAGGACAATGAAATCCTTTCATTTGCAGCAAAATGAATAGAACTGTAAGACACTATGTTAAGTGAAATAGATGAGACACAGAAAGACAAATAGTGCATGTTCTGTCTCACATGTGAAAACTGAAACTAGACACCTGAAAGAAAAATAATGATTACTAGGGATTGGGAAAAAATGCAATGAAGGGGTGGAAGTGGGGCTGGATGTGGATGAAGTCTGTTGGATTTGATCACACTGTGTACATACATGGAAACATCACAGGTCTCTTCCTGACCAGAGGAAATGCTTCCAACTTTTCCACATTCTGTGTGATGTTGAATTTGAGTTTGTCATATATAGCCTTTGTGATGTTAGAGTAAGTTCTTTTACCCCTAGTTTCTTCAGAGTATTTATCATGATTAGGTGCCAAATTTTGCCAAAAGATTTTTCAGCATCTATTGAGATGATCATGTAAATTTTTTTTCTTGATTCTATTTATTTGACATATTATGTTTATTGATTTGTATATGTTAACCATTTTTTTTCATCCTGGAATGAAATCAACTTTATATTCAATTTTATTTTTTTAAATGTTTTTTTAGTTGTTGATAGACCTTTATTTTATTTTTATTTATATGTGGTGCTGAGAATCGAACCCAGTGCCTTACACATGCCAGGCAAGTGTGCTACAGCTGAGCCCCAGCCCCAGCCCTATACAATTTTCTTAATATGTTGTTGAATTCAATTTGCTAATATTTTATTAAGGATTTTTGTATCTATGTTCATCAAGAATATTGGTCTATAATTTTCTTTCCTAAACTGTCCTATCTGATTTTGATATCAGTCTTATACTGGGTTTCTATAATGAGTTTTGAAGTGTTCCCTCTTTATTTCATGAATTAGTTTGAAGAGCATTAGCTTTGGTTCTTTAAAGTTCTGACAGAATTCAGCTGTGAATTAATCTGCACCAGGGTTTTTCTTTTGGGTGAGATTTTTTATTACAGTTTCAATATCACTGCTTATTATTTATCTTTTTAGGTTTTCTATATCCTCTCGATCTAATTTATGTATATCATAGGAGTCTAAAATTGTCTATTACTTCTAGAGTTTCTAATTTGTTGAAATATAAGTTTTCAAAATAGTCTCACATGATCTTATGGATTGCAGTGGTGTCTGTTTTAATGCATTCATTTTTGTCTCTAATATTATTATTTGATTCTGCTCTCTCTTTTGGTTAGTTTTTCTAAGAGTTTATCAATCTTGCTTATCTTTTCAAAGAACTAACTCTTTCTTGCATTGACTCTTTGAATTGTTTAGTTACTATGTATTTTATTAATTTCATCTCTGATTTTAATTATTTCCTTTTTCTACTGGTTTTAAAATTGGTTTGTTCTTGTTTCCAGGACTTTGAGATGTATTACAGGTTTTTTATTTGGAATCTTTCAGATTATTTTATGTAGGAACTTACCACTAAAAACTTTCTTTTTAGATCTGCCTTCAGAGTGCCCCAGAAATTTGGATATTTTGTACCTCTATTATAGTTTGATTCTAGGAATTTTTTAAAAATTCACTCACTTTTTTATTAAGGATTTTTGTATCTATGTTAATCAAGAATATTGGTCTATAATTTTCAGATTATTTTATGAATTGTATATAATTGTATATTTATGTATGAATTTTATATTTTATGAATTGTATATAAAGTTGATCCAGCATCAGTCAATGTATTGTTCAATTCCCATGTGTTATATAGTTTGTATAGTGTGGTTTATTTCTCATTTCATTCCATTATGAACTTATATAATGCAATAATTACATTTCCTTTTTTTTGTATTCTCTAAGACATGCTTTGTGATCTAAAATGTGGTCTATTCTGGAAAAGGTTCCATGAGCAGATGAGAAGAAAGTGACATCAGTTGTTGTAAAAGGAAGTATTTTATAAATGTCTGTTAGGTACATTTGATTTACAATAATTCTTCAGGTCTAAAAATTCCTTGCTAATTTTATGTCTGGATGACCTATCTTTAAGTGATAAAGATGTGTTGAAATCACCTAGTAGTATTGTTTTGAGATGTATCCAAGGCTTTATGTTGAGTAGTTTGTTTTATGTGATTAGGGACACCAAGATTTAATGCATAAATATTTATTAACATTGTATCTTCTTTTGGCTTGTTCCTCTTGCCAATCTGGAATGACCACCTTTGTCTCTTGTGATTAATTTTGGGTTAAAGTTGACTTTTTCAGATATGAGCCTAAGAAGCAATGGACTAATACGCTGTTGAGGTCAGAGCCCTCCAGATTCAATCACCTTTCAAAAGACCCTGCTCTGAATATTGCTGCTCTGGGGACCAAGCCTTCAACACATGACATTTTGGGGGATACTCTAGATTCAAAAACAAAACCATCTCCCTTGCATCACATAGCATCTTTCATGGAGGAGAAAGGGAAAACATCTTACAGAAGCAAATACTAGGTGTTCAGGGAAACTACAACCTTAGGGCTATCCTATCACTTTTACAGAAGAAAATACCAATTAACCAAGCAACTTTCATAATTGGGGAAATTATGAGCAATAGAATATCATCACACTCAATATTGACCCTCATTTTTTAGACCATCCTCATAATTAGAAAAACCTCTTTCCTTTCAAAATCACCACAATTATTATTAATCAAACATGATGCTTCAATACAAGTCTGACACATTCAGGTGTGGATCATTTTAGGGTTTTGGGAGATACCTCATAAAGCCTTTGAAGACCTATAGTGAGAACTATCTCACAATTGTATGCGAAATCAGAACAGAAATTGAAGTAAACAAAAATTACCAAGTCTTCCAGGATCTGGTCCCACTTCAATAAGCTGGCTCGTATTCTTGGCTCTCTCTATGGTTCATTTCTCATATATACTTCCCATCTGTCTCCTTCTAGCCCATACCTATAATATGCCTAAGTATATAGGCACATGTGTAAAAAGTCTAGTTATCCTGTTCATTAGTTGTCCTCCCCCTTCTCACATTCTATAGTATTTTGCCTATTCAGCCATGCCACTATCACTTTTCAGGTAATAAATATATTGTTTGAAACCTAAAAGAGTTATTCCTTTGCTGATCTGGAGGAAAATAACAAGTATAGGAAATGGGTTGTAGGATCACTTAGACGATCATACAACCAAGGAAGCTTCTGCCTCCAGCTTCCATGAAACCTTCATTTCTGATGCAGAGAAGCCTTTAGTCCAGATTAGAAATGGAACCTGAGACAGGAATAGAAATCAGATGAGGAGAGGAGGAAGAAAATATGGGACAATCTGAAGACCCCCTCAGACCCAGGGATCTAAGTTTAGAGAATTGGCTTACAGGTGTCATGGAAAAATTCAAAATGATGACAGCATGATGTCTGCATTGTTTGAACACCAATAATTTCCACGGCCTCTTCACAATACCCACATTTGGGACTGTGCATACATTGGATCAAAATCTGCAGAAAAGAAGAGCAGAAACCAAAGGTCATTTTGATGTCCAGGACACAAGCCTCAAACACAAGTATGGGTGAACCAAGAATGTATTAAATGAAAGGATATTTCTTCTATACTAACTATGGGGCTCTTCCCACGTGGTCCTAAGACACATATAAAAAGGTCCTTTTCCCAGAGTGTTTCCTGCAAGGGAAATATGCGCTTGGTGGTGAGCTTCACATTTTAGATACTGAAGCACACAGAAGCCCTTCTCTCTCAGGCAGACAGGCACAAAGCATTGTCTGAAAATAAGCTAGATTCCAGGATCTGAGGTAAGCACCAAGGTAGAGTAGTGAACCATTTAACTACCAGGTAGCAGGGAATGACAGGTAACTAAAATGCACCGCCATGATTGAAGTTATGAAGTAGACATGCCAGGGAGACTGTGGAAAAACAGAGGGAGTCATGAGCAAAAAGAGAAGGGTCAAAAAAGGCTTCCAGAGCAGGGGACTCAAAACTGAGACAAGATCAAGATTACACAAGAAGAGCAGTGGCCATCTAGTGGAGTTGGGAAATGACCAGAGATCCAAAGATTTCAAGCCTTTGGATCCTGAACAGCAGGGAAGATAGATCTCAGATATGTCAGAAATGGGTAAATAAAATGTTGGGGAACAGCCATACTCCACTCAATCTCTTCTGAATTTTATCATTCTATAGGAGATAAGACACCATCACATGTCTCAGAGCTCCATACCTGGACCTGAATTGATTCTCTTCATATGGATGTCATGTCTGAAAGGAGGGTGTCCTGAAGGAGAAAGAAAATGTCCACAGCTTTCACTAGATTACTGACCACACTTACAAGTGTATGGAGAAATCTAAATTCTCTGGATCATATAAGGTTCACTGTCTTTAGCTTTGCATGACCCAAAAACTCATGCTCACAGACATTTGCTTTGTAGTTATGACATTGTGACAATGGAGAGCTATGGCTGAATCATTATCACTTTCCCCAAGAAACCAGAGGTCATGCAAACTACCTGAGAGCTTGGGTTTTCCCTTAGGGATATGTTCCAGGTAACACATCTTTGTTACCACAGACTAAGCTGGAGAAAATAGGGGGATGATCTAATATATCCCCATAGTAGTCAAAACAGCAACTGACTGTCATGCAGGGAGTCGGATCACTCTCAACCGAACTACACTGCTCATGGTTCATTTCTAGCTCACCACAGTGATTACATACAGGATGGCGAGCACAGAGCACTTGCTGTGTTCTCAGAGCCTGGGCTCTAGTTCTCTAGTTGTAGGTTGTGATCAGGGTGAATATTCCTCAGAATATGACTGGGAATCCTTGATTCTTCACTCCACAGATAAACACTTATTTAGGTAGTATTTAAAGTACAGAGATCATGTGAAGTCTTTGGTGGTGGACAGGATGAGGGAAGGACCCTGAAAAGTAAGAAGATGAAATAAGTCAGGTGGCCAGAGATGGAGCCTCTCTGTGTTGTAAACTCAACTATATTCCTCAGAAGTCCAAAAGAATGGAGAAAATGAGGCACATGTTAAGCGTATACTAGGGTTAAGCCCAGGCCGATACCTTAACCATGGTCAAACTACCACCCAAGAATTTACCAATTCCTATGCAGAGCAGAGCGTGTCCCAGCTTCACCAGGTTTTGGCTGTGTTAGAGTCCACAGAGCACTTCTGTTGGATGATGGTGGAGCACTGACTGCTAAGACCAGCCCCCAGTCATTTTATGATGCACTCTGAAAAGAACATTAACCAGTGGGTGTAAGAGAGGCTGAAAGAAGATCTCAATCTAAGTCCTTCCCTCAATGGCAATACTCCAGGTCTCCAGGTCTCTCTTCTATGATCTATTTTTTTTTCTCATTCCTCCCCCAGTTCTTTTTCCCTTTGATTAGCCTCAAGTATAAAAAACTTGAATGGTAATCTCACCATCAAAAATTTTTATGCAGAGCATGCTAAGTGCCTAACTCACTGGACCGAGCTGTGTGTGGACTCTTGAAAATGAATTTAAATATGTGTTCTTCCCATACAGAATTCAATAAAATCACAGTGAGAGATCATTTCATAGTCAACATATACACTAGGCACCTCTGCACACCCAGGCAGAGCCCCAAGGCCACAAGAGTTGTGGTATAGTGGTGATGTGGTGGGGCTTGAAGATGATTGACTTTAAAAACTGAAACATGGTGTTCCATAGGAGAGTGATTTGTGGAAGACCAAGCAGTGGTGCATATGATACAAACTGAGGTAATAGGCCATAGAACCCACAGCATCAGCTGCTTTCCAATGTGTATCTCTTGCTACTTGAAATCATGGTGGTGTTGAAGCAACTTTTGATCAGGGCTATTTTATTTTTAATTTAAAAAATTTTCTAAATTTTAAATTTTTTAAAAAATATTTATTTATTTATCAGTTCTCGTCGGACACAACATCTTTGTTTGTATGTGGTGTTGAGGATCGAACCCGGGCCGCATGCATGCCAGGCAAGCATGCTACTGCTTGAGCCACATCCCCAGCCCCAATTTGTTTTTTAATTAGTTATACATGACAGTAGAATGCATTTATGCACTTTGATATATCATACATAGATGGAATATAATTTCTCATTTTTCTGGGTGTACCTGTTGCAGAATCATATTGATCATGCAGTCACATATATACATGCAGTAATAATGTCTCTTTCATTCTACTTTCTTTCCTATCCCCACATACCCTCCCCTCCCCTCCCATCACTTCCCTCTACCTAATCTAAGGTAATGTTATTCTTCCCTCCTGCCCCCTGCCTTGTTTTGAATTAGCATCTGCATATTAGAGAAAACATTTGGCCTTTGGTTTTGTGGGATTGGCTTATTTTGCTTAGCATGATATTCTCTAACACCAACCATTTACTGGCAAATGCCATAATTTCACTCTTCTTTAAAACTGAGTAATATTCCATTGAGTGTATATACCATATCTTTATTATCTGGGCTATTTAGAAAGAGACATTTTTATTTCTTCTGTTGGCTACTCTCAGATCCAGTTTTTAACAGTTAAATATAATTCTCTTTCCCAGCTCATTCTAACTTCACTAGAAGAATGAGGATTGTGTTGACCATCAATGTGGTCAGACAGACAAGAGGTAGGAGACTTCACACATTGATGCTGCTCTTTGTCTCAGAGACCTAAGACAGCCTCTTCAATGTCTCTGTCAAAACCTGCAATTCTTTTCCTCATCTACCTGTTTTACTGTCATATTTGTGCTAGTAACCTGTCTGGGAAGAAATTCTTAGAGTTACACATAAACCTTCACCTGATGGCCTCCAAACATTCCACGTGCTAAACTGATAAGCTGGCGCAACCAGCACTGCCAATCTAGCAGGTTCCAGCAAGGGGCAAAGGGGGATAAGAAAATTAAAGACTCACGGAAGTAGATTTTGAAGATAACAGCTGGGGGCAGGTGGAGCACTACTCTCTGATGGAGAAGCAAATCTAAAGAATTTCACCAGCAATCTTTATTTTTATATGTCTCATTATCCCATTAAAGACTATGTAAGCATTATTCTTTGTATTCATGAAAGTTACAGAGTTAGCAACATTATGCAGCTTATTCCACAGTTACATTTTACAGTTGCAGTTTGTGATGTTAGGAGCTTTGTGTATCTCTCAAGGAAGTCCATTGTTTAAAGTTACTGTTAGGCAGGCAGGCTCAGGGGTAATGGAGCTGGTGAAACATTGTGGTTGTCTAGCAAGAGAGTTCCTGTATTCCCAGGAGCAGGGTGCCTGAGATCAAGGTCAAAGATGAATAGACTCTAGCACAGAGCCTCCCATGGAGGGCAATACCACAGCAGCTAGGCATCCTGCACCTTTGCAGAGAAACTTTCCCAGGCACCAAGCATGCCACAGCCATGAGGTCATCAGAGACCCCAATCTCCCATTCTCTGTTGCTGCTCTTCACAATAAGCCACTCTGGCAGATTAACATCCTCCTCACTGTAGCTTCTCTCTGCAGTTATAGGGCCATGAGAGATGAGCAGGTCTCACAACTGAATCTGCTTCCTAAGGAGAAAGAAAACCATTGTCATCATCTTTTTATGGCTGCTTGAGGTACTATATGACAATTCTGTCATCAAGGACTGAAGGTCAGCATCTGTAGTAGATTCAGCAGAGATTCAGTAACATCAGGTGCTCAGTCATAGTTGGTAAGAAAAAGTCATGTTACAATGTTATGGGAGCTATTACCTAATCCCCATTTCTGCCATCACAGCTATATGATTTGGACACATTGTCAACACACTTAGTTAGCCGAACCTACAGGCTATAAAACATCTACTGCCCAACTCATCCTAACCACCTGGTTGTATTGTGCCACTTGTGCAGTGGATGACTCCTGGTTGGCACAACTTTGTGAGATCAGGAGCTTCACAATGACTTTGTGTCTCCCTTCAATCCCCCACACGTCTCTTTTCCAGACCTCCTTGTGTTTGACCTTATAATTTTAGTCTGGGCTGGTCCCTTGACCTGCCACATGAACCTCTTACACTCTCCATTATACTCTGTTGGTCCTTACTTAAGGGCACTTCTTTAACCATACAACCTACTCCAGTTGGCCATGGTGATAAGCCTGCTACAATATTTCTAACTGAATACCAAGTGAAAATTCTTCCCAGAGAGTGAATATATTTTCTTGGGTTATGAGGAGGTGGTCAACACCAAGCCATTGCTGTATGTTGCATTAAATGTGGTCTCATGCACAAGAAAGAAAAAGGGAGGAGGAGGAGGGGGCGGGGAAGAAAGAGTAATTTTTAATCTTTGTGTTCCCTCTGTGTACTTTTTTCCCCTTATTATTTATTGATTTTATTTTTCAGGTTACTGAGTGTTGTAAGATATAAAAATTTTTGTTTTTGTAGTACTGGAGATTAAACCAAGGGGCTACATTCACAACCCTTTTTATTTTTTATTTTGAGGTAGGGTCTCACTAAGATGCTGAGGGAAATGCTAAGTTGGTGAGCCTGTCCTTGAACTTGTGATACCCCTGCCTCAGGCTCCCAAGTCGTAGGTGTACAGGCATGGACCACCATGCCCAGAATAAGTTTTTATACTTTTGATTTTGGTTTTAGATCACCATGGTGTCTTTTAATATACATGGTTACTCTGGTTTTTCTAACTGCTATTTAGCTCCCAAGCTTGATCAGATGAAGGATTGGGTTTGGGGCAAGAACCCTGCATAGCCAGTGTGCTGTATTTTCTTTAAGAGGCACATAGTGTCTAGTTGTCTTTTTCCTCCTGATAGTAAACTTGGTCAGCAGGAGCAGGTGTTTTCAGTGTGATATTCCCAGGAGAATGTTTAGTTTTTCATCTAATGACCTTAGTGGGACTCCAAACCACCACTTTTATGCTTTATTACATTTCATAAAATGGCAATAATTAAATTATATGTTTCTCCTCATTTATAGGTGTTAAAGAGAAAGCTCTCCTTAGTGTTTGTTATAAAAGGAGAATAAACACATAAATACTTGATTACTTTCTTTTTTTCTTTTGCTGATAAAACATGGATCTCATCTTTAACATATTTACAAGGAGGCCAACATAGGATGAGGACAGGTTCTCACAACTGTCTCTGTTCACATTTACCTGGAGCTAGGTGCCATGGACTAAACGTGGACAGGAGCCCCAGTGCCATGGACTAAACAGTGCTACCTAAGAAGGTCTTCCCCGCATCCCACTAGCCTGGTCAGTGGTCAGTAAATTGGAGTAGGATCTAACAGAAGTATTTAAATGTGAGATAAAATGTCTTGGTTGTGCCTGATTGTGGTTTAGCTTATATTTAAGTAAACAAACAAAAAAGGAAGTAAACTTGAAAGTTATTATCATAAAAATGAAACAAAAATTAAAACATTTATTTCCAGGA
Organism: Marmota flaviventris; assembly: GCF_047511675.1. Classification (NCBI taxonomy): domain Eukaryota; kingdom Metazoa; phylum Chordata; class Mammalia; order Rodentia; family Sciuridae; genus Marmota; species Marmota flaviventris. The sequence continues at coordinate 110,149,062 of NC_092506.1, read as the reverse complement.
AAAAAGAGAGAAGCCAATATATTCTGTGTAGCATCATGAACTATTAACTTTTTGTTTCATAAAAACTTACCCTGAAGTGTCCTAAAATAATCAGTTTTCTATTGAGGCACAAATTGCTCAAAGACTCACTTCCAGTTGGATACAGAATTGTATTAAACCCAGAAGCCTTTAATAGCTTCATTGGATTATGCAAGTATCTTCTAGTCTATCTTGTGCACTCTCTGTTCCACGCAGCTAATATCAACTATTTTTATAGGAGCATTAGATTGTGCTAGTGGGAAATCATAGAATCCAAAATCAAGGTGCCAGAGGCATTCATTTCTACTTACCTGGTCATTATCTCTAGGCTTATTTTGGGGATACTCCTAGAAAGTACTTCTTTATAGTGAGCTCATACTAATAATGTTTATTTTCAAATATCTAACTACAGGAGTTTTTTGTTTTGTTTGCCTGGTTGATTTTTTGTTTGTTTAGGGTGGGTTTTTTTTCTTTTTTTTAATGGTACTGGGGATTGAACCCAGGGGCACTTACCCCCGAGATCCATCCCCAGTCCTTTTTATTTTGAACAAGGATCTTTATAAATTGCTTAGGGCCTAGCTAAATTGCTGAGGCTGGCTTTGAATTCACAATCCTCCTGTCTCAGCACCCAGGCATCTGGATTATAGGCAGGAACAACCATGCGCAGCTATGACTATAGGGTTTTGTTTGTTGGTTTTAGTTATACATGGACACAATATCTTTATTTTGTTTATTTATTTTTATGTGGTGCTGAGGATCCAACCCAGTGCCTGACATGTGTGAGGTGAGCACTCTAACACTGAGCCCAGCCCCAGCCAGACTATAGGGTTTTTAACAGGCATTTTTCTTAACATCTTTGTTTTTATGTTTGTATTTATTTTTGCTCACCTTAGTTCACATCAATATAATTAATTGTATTAGTGCTATTTTGCATAATTATACCATCATTATTAGAATAAGAAAACACCCATTTGATTTAGGAGAGGCAGAAAACTGCACTTGGTATTGAAAGGAAGGATTTTCATATTCCTAGAATTTCTTGCTCTGACTGGAGGTTGAATGTGGCCAAGGGTTAATTTAACCCTGTGTGGGCTACTGAAATAATTTTGGTAATTAATTGTTTGATTAAGCAAGTCATAGACTATGGCAGATTCTTGATGAAAATACAAAAAAAAAATGTATATTTTATAATGTGGTTTGAGAGACAAATCCTCTTAGGGGTGATGGCATGTGTCGGTTAGATGGTCTAGGGCACACCCAGTTTGAATATTTATGCTCTGGTACACTTTTTGTTGTGAAAATGTCCAAAGTAAAACTACAGTGTGAATCAAGGTGTGGCTGGAAGTAGCCACCTCAAGAGGATACAGACAGACTCGCAGTTCAGGCCATCGCAGGGTGCGCGGTTGTGTCTGCGGGAGGTCTCTGCTCTGGCCTCCAGTGTTGCTTTTGGGGGACTCCATCACCCAGGTACCACCGCCCCCGCATGCCCTGGACTCAAGGCCCAGGTGTCCTGGGCCGGTCACTTCAGCTGCAGTTTCTCAGGGCCCTGCCTCAGCGCGGGAGGGTCCAGGCCAAGCCACCCCTGCGACCTGACGCTTCTCACTCCCCCAAACAACTTGGGTGGTTGCGCAGCGCCTCAGGGCCCTGTGGAGGTCTGCGCGCCGCGGGGGGGGGGGGGCCCTGCTGCCTCAGTGGAACAGGCCGGTGGTAGTTGGTGGGTTGATCTTGAAAACACAATGCCCTCAAGAGTAAAACGGGAAAAGATAATCTTTTCATCCGACGTCGTTTCAACTCCCATCAAGGAAAAAATAAAGTTTTTTAAATAACGGGTTTGAATTTTTATTTTTTTATTTTTTTTATTAATATATTTATTTATTAGGTGTTCAAAACATTACAAAGTTCTTGACATATCATATTTCATACATTTGATTCAAGCGGATTATGAACTCCCATTTTTACCCTATATACATATTGCAGAATCACATCGGTTACACATCCACTTTTTTACCTACTGCCATACTAGTGTCTGCTGTATTCTGCTGCCTTTCCTATCCTCTACTATCCCCCCTCCCCTCCCCTCCCCTCCCATCTTCTCTCTCTACCCCATCTACTGTAATTCTTTTCTCTCTCTTGTTTTTTTCCCTTTCCCCTCACTTCCTCTTATATGTAATTTTGTATAACAATGAGGGTCTCCTTCCTTTACCATGCAATTTCCCTTCTCTTTCTCTTTCTCTCCCCTCTCTCATCCCTGTTTAGTGGTGATCTTCTTCTCATGCTCTTCCTTTCTATTCTGTTCTTAGTTGCTCTCCTTACATCAAAGAAGATATTTGGCATTTATTTTTAGGGATTGGCTAGCTTCACTTAGCATAATCTGCTCTAGTGCCATCCATTTCCCTGCAAATTCTATGATTTTGTCGTTTTTTAGTGCAGAGTAATACTCCATTGTGTATAAATGCCACATTTTTTTATCTATTCATCTATTGAAGGGCATCTAGGTTGGTTCCACAGTCTAGCTATTGTGAATTGTGCTGCTATGAACACTGTTGTAGCAGTGTCCCTATAGCACGCTCTTTTAAGGTCTTTAGGGAATATTCTAAGAAGGGGAATAGCTGGGTCAAATGGTGGTTCCATTCCCAGCTTTCCCAGGAATCTCCATACTGCTTTCCAAATTGGCCACACCAATTTGCAGTCCCACCAGCAGTGTACAAGTGTACCCTTTTCCCCACATCCTCGCCAGCACTTGTTGTTGTTTGACTTCATAATGGCTGCCAATCTCACTGGAGTAAGATGGAATCTTAGGGTGGTTTTGATTTGCATTTCTCTGACTGCTAGAGATGGTGAGCATTTTTTCATGTGCTTGTTGATTGATTGTATGTCCTCTTCTGAGAAGTGTCTGTTCAGGTCCTTGGCCCATTTGTTGATTGGGTTATTTGTTATCTTATTGTTTAATTTTTTGAGTTCTTTGTATACTCTGGATATTAGGGCTCTATCTGAAGTGTGAGGAGTAAAAATTTGTTCCCAGGATGTAGGCTCCCTATTTACCTCTCTTATTGTTTCTCTTGCTGAGAAAAAACTTTTTAGTTTAAGTAAGTCCCATTTGTTGATTCTTGTTATTAACTCTTGTGCTATGGGTGTCTGTCGCGACCCCTCGCCAGCAAGGGAAAACACGACACAGGATTCTTCTTTCAGCAGTTTATTCAGGCCTTGATTCAAGTATCATCTTCTAGCGACCCCCCCGCCGAGCGCCCAAGCATAGCCTAATAAAGCCTCCCGCATACCAATCTTAAGCCGCCACGTGGATCTTTCTCATAGGGTGATAAGGGATTACGTGCCAACTCTCCATAAAAGGAGTTGTTTATCACAGGCCACAGTGGAAGCCGGCGCCATCTTCTAATGGCGGCCACGGTCTATAGGAACGGCTCACCACAGTTCCCCCTTCTGTTTTATAAAACAATGCAGGCGAAAGTAGAGGTTCTATCCCACTGTGCAGAAGTGGCTGCAATGTATGGTTCAGTCCTAAGGAGGGCCCTTCCCTAGACCTGGTCCCATATCAGCCTACGCCTTTTTTCGTAGGGCGGGGCGTGGACGTCAAACCCGAATGCAATAGGACATGCTTTCCTTGAGGTCCGTTGAGGGATCACTCAAGTGCAGTGCCTTGCCTCGCATCCTGCATCGTGACGACGGTGAGAAGTAGGATAACACAGGTAGCCTGGTAATGATGACAAAATTTAAGTTGGCAACACAATCCCTAAGCCCCAGAGGAAGGTAAAGAGTCTGTAGCCGAGAAGAAAGACCAGTCCTGAAACCCATCTGCGTGCAATGGTAACAAGACCTGCAGAGTGCAAGGGCTATTCAGCACCGGGAGAGCATAAAGAAGAGGACATGCCAATCCCAGTGCAATGTGAAACTAACTTGGGGTGCAATGGCCATGCCCAGAAATCACTGTTTAAGATGTGCAAGCCAGATTTGTGGAGAAATGCCATTCTCTAAGGCCGCAAGAGCCTGTACAATCATAGCTTTCTCTTGCGCATGGCGAGCTTTAAGGCGACAGAGAAGCCACAAACAAAGTACAACACCGAAGCAACACATTGCCCCAAAAATGCCCACTCCCACCCATTCCTTAAAAAAGGAAAAGGCAGAGGACAGCCAACTGGTGAATTGACCCAAAGTCACTGGTTCGACACGGGTACTATTCAAAACAGCAATCTGAGTTAGTTGAGACTGGATCAAGTTTTCTGCTTCCAAGGACCAGGTTCCGGATAGATATTCCCTGATGATGCGGGAGGCATTTCTGGAATCATTAAATCTGACAGAGGTTATACATAAATGTGCACGTTGATCAATACAACCCAAATGTACTAGGTCAGACAATTCCTCAACTTGAGCTTGAAGCAGATCTATCCTTTGATTAGCAGCCAAAATCCCAGATAAAATGTGTTGATTAATTCTACTTTGGGATTCAAGTACGGTGGATGTTTGTTGAATAACCTGATTAATAGTGGCAGCAGTTTGTACTTGGCTGGCCATGGCTACTCCAGCTGTAACTGCTGCAGCAGCAGATACCGCCACAGCTGTCACTATAGCTGCCGTAATTCCAAAATCTCTACGGGCTCTAATCAATTCAACAATAGGAAAGGATTCTGGATCTGCAGTAACCGGGATCAGGACAAAGGTTGGAATTTTCATAATCACTGCCGTAGTCCAGGAGCCATTCCAACACTCAGACAAGTAGCAAGTAACATTAGAACAATTAAGCATCCCCTGTAATGTAACATTAGCCAAAAGAAACAGGAATGGAGATTGGAGACAGACTGCTGCGGAGGGTAATGTAGCATTAGATAATTGTGAATTATTTGCAAAAATTTTAAGCCTCCTACCTCGCTCCGAGTCTTGGGTACTACCAGAAACATTAAACAGCCAATTTTGGACTCCTCGTAATTGAGCCAAAGCGGAGATATCAGCTGTGGCCCCCTTCTATTTTAAATAACAAGTTGTTTAATCAAGGGCATTGCTCTATCAGGGTCACCAAAGATTTTTCCTGCGGCGTCCACCATCCTGGCAACAAAGTCTGAGAAAGGTTCTGTGGGGCCTTGTATAATTTTTGTCAAATTGCCAGACACTTCTCCTCTATTTGGGAGTGATTTCCATGCACGGATACAAATGTTATTAATCTGTTCATATACCTCAGGGGGGTATCCTGTTTGTTGATTAGCAAACCTGCCTTGTCCCAGAAGCATATCCTTATCCCAGGCGGGGCGTCCCACTGCATGATTTTGGGCAGCTTGCTCTACTGCACCCTCTAACATAAATGCTCTCCAATCCAAATATTTCCCTGGGGAAACACAAGCGCGGACCAGACTAGCCCAATCTGAAGGAGTCATACAAAATCTAGTAAATCCCTCCACCTGAGTGAGAGTGAAAGCGGCATCTATGCCATAAGTGCGGACAGATTCTGCCAAGGTTTTAATTATCTTAAAGTCTAAAGGCTCATGATATCTTCCCCTGTTATTGTCCTGAAATACAGGGTATGCAAGTCCCATATCTGTATTAACTGTCCTCCAAACTTGCGCATGAAAAGATCTCCCGGAACCTTGGTTCCCCCCCACATACGGAGGTGGGGCAACCGGCACCATATCTTCTTCTAAATTTTCAACCTCCTCCTCCTCAGAATTCTGTTGACCGATATTAGATCCCTCCCCCTTCTTACAGTAGGCATGCGCACCTTGTGTCTCCTTTTTCTTCTTTTTCATTTTTATCTTACGTAGTTGTTGTAACAATATATCAAGGTCCTCAGAACACTCTGAGTCGCTTGTGTTCTCAGGCGGTTTTAATTCGGTCAAGTCTGGGTAGAGCCTTCTCCTATTTTTATCTTCAGGCTCTTTTGCCTTCTCACTACTGTTACTTTTGATACTCTCTGCCACTTCACTATGTGATCCTTCAGATTTTTCCTCATGTAGTTGCTCAAGAACAGCCTGACCCTCACTCACAGCTTCTTGGCATTTACTATCTGCTATACATCCTCTAACTAACTTCCAAAGTGGTATAACGCCACCCTCTAAGGTGCCTTGCTCACGAGCGAAATCTAAATCTTTCCCTAATTTGTCCCAGCTAGGAATTGTAAGACTCCCTGAAAAGGCAAACCAAGGAGCTGCTATGTCAACTTCTTTCAAAAACATCTGCAAAGTGCTCTGCTTTACCTTAAGTCCTTTTGAACGTAGCAACCCATCTAGGGCCAACAAAATTGGGCTTGAAGAGGTAGCGCCCATAATGTTTTTAGAGCTATAAAGAAAGTGAAAGTACAAAAATCCCCGCTCTCTTCCTTTTACAGGGGAGCGTCCCTTTTTCCCGCTCTCTCTCTATTTACAGAGAGAGCGCCCCGCTATTTGCTTGCGGATTCCCACTTTACCTGGGAACTTACCAGTGCACCACCCTGACTGCTGAAAGTTCTGGATCCTGGGTTCGAGGAATATAATTCCCCGTACGGGCCACCAATTGTCGCGACCCCTTGCCAGCAAGGGAAAACACGACACAGGATTCTTCTTTCAGCAGTTTATTCAGGCCTTGATTCAAGTATCATCTTCTAGCGACCCCCCCGCCGAGCGCCCAAGCATAGCCTAATAAAGCCTCCCGCATACCAATCTTAAGCCGCCACGTGGATCTTTCTCATAGGGTGATAAGGGATTACGTGCCAACTCTCCATAAAAGGAGTTGTTTATCACAGGCCACAGTGGAAGCCGGCGCCATCTTCTAATGGCGGCCACGGTCTATAGGAACGGCTCACCACAGGTGTCCTATTAAGAAATTTGGAGCCCGACCCCACAGTCTGTAGATCGGAGCCAACTTTTTCTTCTATCAGACGCCGTGTCTCTGATTTGATATCAAGCTCCTTGATCCATTTTGAGTTAACTTTTGTGCATGGCGAGAGAAAGGGATTCAGTTTCATTTTGTTGCATATGGATTTCCAGTTTTCCCAGCACTATTTGTTGAAGATGCTATCCTTTCTCCATTGCATGCTTTTAGCCCCTTTATCAAATATAAGATAGTTGTAACTTTGTGGATTAGTCTCTGTGTCCTCTATTCTGAACCATTGGTCCACCCGCCTGTTTTGGTACCAGTACCATGCTGTTTTTGTTACTATTGCTCTGAAGTATAATTTGAAATCTGGTATCGCTATACCGCCTGATTCACACTTCCTGCTTAGAGTTGCTTTTGCTATTCTGGGTCTTTTATTTTTCCATATGAATTTCATGATTGCTTTATTTCTACAAGAAATGTCATTGGGATTTTGATTGGCATTGCAATGAACCTATAGAGAACTTTTGGTAATATCGCCATTTTGATGATGTTAGTTCTTCCTATCCATGAACAGGGTATATTTTTCCATCTTCTAAGATCTTCTATTTCTCTCTTTAGGGTTTTGTAATTTTCATTGTATAAGTCTTTCACCTCTTTTGTTAGGTTGATTCCCAAGTATTTTATTTTTTTTGAGCATATTGTGAATGGAGTGGTTGTCCTCATTTCCATTTCAGAAGTTTTGTCGCTAATATACAGGAATGCCTTTGATTTATGCGTGTTGATTTTATATCCTGCCACTTTGCTGAATTCATTTATTAATTCTAGTAGTTTCTTTGTAGACCCTTTCGGGTCTTCTAGGTATAGAATCATGTCGCCCGCAAACTCCTCGGGTTTGAATTTTTAAACAGGGTCTTTCTTGAAGTTGCTGAGGCTGGCCTCAAATCTGTGATCCTACTGCCACAGCTTCCAGAGTCACTGGGATGACAGGTTGCATTACCAACCAGCAAGGAAAAATTATTCTAAATACATTATTTCAGAAAGATAGTAAGTTATGTTCCTGTAGCTTCCGCCCCCCCCCCCCCCAAAAAAAAAAAAACGTGTAGACATCTAAATCAGTTTTTGGTGTATATACACCAGTGATTGGTAACATCAATTTTAGGCATCAGGGCAGTAAGTATTTTTCAAGTACCTTGTGAATGTATATCATAAAAGTGTTCTCCTTGAGTTATATAATTAATAAAGCAATGGCTTTCCTTGTTTAACAAAAGAAAAGAGTATATAGACTATAGTGAGGCAGCCACATCAATGTTTATAGCAACTCAATTCACAACAGCTAAACTATGGAACCAACCTAGATGCCCTTCAACAGATGAATGGATAAAGAAAATGTGGTACATATACACAATGGAATATTACTCAGCCTTTAAAAAGAATGACATTATGGCATTTGCCGGTAAAGGGATGGAACTAGAGAAATCATGCTAAGTGAAATAAGTCAATCAAAAAAATAAGGACTAAATGTTTCTTCTGATAAGTGGATGCTGATCCATAATTGGGGGAGGGGAGTAGGAAAGAATGGAGGAACTTTGGATTGGGAAAAGGCGATGAGGGGCAGGAGAGGGGGTGTGAGGGTGGGTAGGATGATAGAATGAGACAGACATTTTTACCCTATATACATGTATGATCGCACAACTGGCAGAGGAATGAGAAGCTGTGCTTCATTTGCATTCTGCTGTCATGTATAACTAATTAGAACAAATAAAAAACTTTCAAAAAAGAATTCAATAAACTGACCCAATAGATTTCTTAAAAAATTAATGCTGTAATTCAAATTTATGAGCCAAGTCACTCTATTCTTTTGTTGTTGTTGTTGTTAGATATACATGACAATAGAATGTATTTTTGACATATTATATATACATGAAGTATAACTTATTCTAATTAGGATCCCGTTTCTGTGGTTGCAAACCATGTGGAGTTTCACTGGTCGTGTATTCATATATGAACTTAGGAAATTTATGTCTGATTCATTCTACTGTCTTTCCTATTCCCATTCCCCTCCCTTCCCTTCATCCCCTTTGTCTAATCCAATACTGCTGAAAAGGGAAGCTGAGAATTTTTGAACTCCAACTGACAACTTGATGAACAACACAAAAAGAAGAACAGTTTTACAGCCGACAGCCTCTACTTGTGTGCTCCATACAACCCTCAGGAAGAAAGAGGAAGAAGACGGTTGGGCCCAGAGTGTGAAAATGTATTTTATTGACTTTCTCTCTCTCTCTCTCTCTCTCTCTCTCTCTCTCTCCTCTCCACACATGTGTGAGGAATGGTTCATGGGCATTTATTCATATTTGCCTCTTTTTTCTAATTTCTGGAATTTTTTGAAGTTTTATTTCTTGCTCTGTATTTTGGGTTAGGATTTGTAATTACTATATTTTGGGTTTGTTTTGTATTATTCTTCAATAGTTTATTTCCCTTCTCCCCTTTCTTTTGCTAACATCCAAATTCCATTGTTCTGTTTTTTACTCTTTCTTTTTTTCCTTCTATATTCCTCCTCCTCCCTCATAACCATCACATCCTATATCTCTTCTGCATTCTCCCTGTTCCCCTTTTGAAATAGAAAACTCTTTTGTACCCACTTATCTCTTCTTTTTTCCCCCTTAATTAACTCTATTCTTGACATCTTTTAGCACTAATTGGTTTCTATAATACTTGCCCCCTACTAATGCTATAGCAATTACAAATACAGTGGAACTCATAGATGAAACCTATTGCTTGATTTTATGCCACACATAATACATGATTATTTACAGTTTTTACTGATAGAAATTGCTGATACTACTATTTCTGTTTATTGTGCCAATTAAAATTGTAGATGTCAGAGTAGGAACTAAGTGGTTAGTTTAATGCTTTATGTTGTTTACATTTCATTGATGCTATTATTTGTTTCCCTCTAAGCTATGAGTTACTGGAAACCTACAAAAACACTACAAATTCACAGGATAGAAACTCTGCTGCTTCAGATTCATATTGATAAATGGGTAGACATACAAATAATATGAAAAAGAAAGGAAGTAGCTTATATATTATATAGAGAGTATGTATAGTATTATATATTATGTATGTATTATATAATATGCATGATATTGTATAATATGTATGGTGTACATGGAGTATTACAATAACATAATATTATATAATGTTATATATTATATATGTATTGTATATGTATGATATTATGTAATATGTATAATATTATACATGGTGTATGTATAATATGTCAAAATACACTCTATAGTCATGTATATCTAAAAACAACATATAAAAGAAGAAGAAAAAATAAGCATACAGGAAATGCTTATTTGGAGAAATAGAAACTATCCATATATTTATAAAAGGATTAATTTGTTAAAAGTTTTGGAGTAAGAGAGCAAACATCTGAACAGGAACTGCTGTTGGTGGGGGGGGACAGACTCAGTGGCACTTTGAGAGTTAGGTAAGTACTTCCTAAAGTCTAAAATTAAAAAGCATGTGTAGCAAGTGAAAGAAAAAAGAAAAAGAAAGGGAACCAACCATCCCAAATAATCTAGAATTCCTCAACAACAGACTCCATTGACACCACCGTGGAGGAAAAGTGAGAGGAGGAATTTAGAAAGTTCGTAGTTAAACTGATCTAAAAGGTAAAAGACAATGAAAGGACTGAAATCAGAGAGAAAATACAAGAAGTGAAAGATCACTTCAGTAAGGCAATAGAGATTCTGAATCAGAAACTCTAAAAATGAAGGAATCAATAAACCAAATTTAAAATTCAATAGGAAGTATCAGCAACAGACTAGACTACTTGGAATATAGAGTTTCAGGCAATGAAGACAAAGCATATAATCTCAAAAACAAAGTTGACTATGGAGGGAAAAAATTAAGAGATCATAAACAGAATTTTTAAGAAATATGGGACAACATTAAAAGGCCAACTTTAAGACTCATCAGGATAGATGAAGGCTCTGAAACACAAACTAAAGGAATATATAATCTTTTCAATGAAATAATACCTGAAATTTTTCCAATCAAATACAGGAAACATACAGAACTACAAATATAAAAAATTACAATAGACCCCAGGAAGTGAAAGACCTCTAAAACAAATATAACAAAACATTGCTGACCATATTTGAAGACAGCATAAAAAGTGGATAGAAATATCAAGATCATGGATTGGAAAAATAGTGTTAAAATGACCAAAGAACTGAAAACCATCAACAGACTCAATACACTCCCCATCAAAAAAAAAAAAAAAATCAACTACTTTCTTCACAGAACTAAAAAACAAATTCTTAAAATTTACTAAAGAAGCACAAAGGGGCTGAAATAACCATAGCTGTATCAAGCAATAAGAATACTGCTGAAGATATTAAAATACCTGATTTTAAGATGTGTTATAGTGCTGTAGTAACCAGAACACCATGGTTGAGCATAACAGGCATGTAGACCAATGGAACAGAAAATATATCCGAGAGATCAGCCAGGCATCTATGGCCAATTATATCTCAACAAGGGGCCAAAAACATACATCGAAAAAAGAACAACCTCAACAGCAAAACCTGATGATAAAATGGGTGCCCACATGTAGAAGATTGAATCTTGACTCCTGTTTCTTCCCCTGAACAATAATCAACTCAAAATGGATCAAAGGCTAAATGGAAGACTTGAAATCCTGAAGCTACTAGAAGAAAACCTAGGGGAAGCAACAAGACCTTGGAAAAGACAGTGGTTTTCTGTACAAGATCCCCAAAGCACAGAGAATAAAAGCCAACTTTTACAAATGAATTTACATCAAATTAAAAGTCTTCTTGGGGCTGGAGATGTGCCTCAAGAGGTAACGCGCTCACCTGGCATGTGCGGGTGCTGGGTTCGATTCTCGGCACCACATAAAATAAAATAAAGATGTTGTGTCCACCTGAAAGGGTAAAGTTTCTAAGCTGCAAAGCCTGAGCTAAAATGTAAAGGACCAGGCATTGTAAACCTGTTTCTAAACTGCAAAGCATGGGTTAAATTCCTGAGGCAGTTAAGACAATGCCCTACTGGCCATTTAGTTGATTTATAGCCTAAGATCCTGTGCAGTCCAGCACGTACACACCTCAGGGCCTAAACCAATCAGTTTAAATGTAACCCCCTCCTTAAGAATGACCTATCACTCCAGCCAGCCCTGTTCCCGCCAATGTACGTACTAATCAAGTCTAAGAATTGTTGTTTGACTTTCCCGCGGTATATGGTGATTTGTTGAAGGAGACTGTGATGTATGTAAAGTCCCCGCCTTCCCCAAAAAAGTGTACTTAAGCATTGTTCAACCCCGGCTCTGGGCTCTGGGCTGTTCTCTCTTCTCGAGTGGGCACGGAGCCCCAGCATGCTGGAATCTCAATAAACCCCTTTTGCTGTTGCATGAGCTGCGGTCCCTTGGTGGTCTCTTCCTCCGACATTCGCCGGACCCTTACACACCAAAACTGAAAAATAAATATTAAAAAAATTATCTCTCTCTCTCTCTCTCTCTCTCTCTCTCTCTCTCAAAAAAAAAAAAAAAAAGTCTTCTCCCCAAAAAGGAAGCAATCAATAGATTGTGAAGAGACAATCTACATAGTAGAGAAAATATTTGACAGCTATTTATCTGACAGATTGTTAATACACAGAATATGAAAAGATCAAAATACACTAAACATTTTTTTTGGAAAAAAAACAGTTAATCCAATTTAATTATAGGCAAATGATCTGCATAGAAGCTTCTCAAAAGTAGAAATGTGAATGGGCAACAAATGTATGAAAACATGCTCAAAAAATAGAGCAAGTTAGCTAGCTAACTGGAGGCAATGTGGTGAAAAGGAACTCTTATAAACTGTCACTGAGATGTAAATTACTAGAGCCATTAGGGAGAACAGTGTGGAAGTTCCTTGAAAATATAGAAATACAACTACTATATGATTCAGATATCCCACTTTGGGGCATATACCCTCCAAATGAAATCAGCGTACCAAAGATATCTATGGCTATCATGGCACTATTCACAATAGCTAAGGTAGGGAATCAGACTAGGTGCCTGCGAACAGAGGAGTGGACATGAGAGAGTCAGGAACCACTGTGGTCAGACAAGAGGCTAGGACAATGAGATAAACACTGTGTGCAATAAACTACTACACTGTGTAGTATGGCAAGCTGCCTCTCTGTGCTTGTGGTATATACACACTATGGAGTATTATTCAGCCACACAAGACAGTGAAATCCTGTCATTTGAAGCAAAGTGTATGGAAGTGGAGGACATTACATTAAGTGAAAAGGATAAGAGACAGAAAGACAAGTACTGCATGTTCTGTCTCATGAGTGGAGACTGAAGTTGCCACCTTAAAGGAGAATATGGATGATGTGAATGAGAAAAAATGTGGTGTGGCCATGGAGGTGAGTGTGGAAAGGAGTGGTTAGATTTGATCAGTGCACACTCTGCTCATGTATAAAAATATCACACTGAAACCCATTAATATGTGTTAAATAAAAATCCACAACCATGTGATTTTATTAATTGAGGTTATTTATGGCTTTTGAGGCATTTGGACATTCTTCTCTATTTTCCCTTCAGTAAGTTACTGGACCACTCCCACTTATAGGTTTGGTGGATGTTCTTCAATTGAAAGAATGAATTTTGAAACATTGGCATTTTCTCTGCCTTTGCACTGAGTTCAGGAATGTTTGTGGAATGGTAGTTCCAACTCAGACAATGTATTTGTAGGCAAGGCAACGGAGAAGGGAAGTGTTTCTTGTTTTGGTTTTTCACAGCACAGGAAGCATATAAAGAAGCATTGCCCAATTAGTGATGCAAATATCATTTGTTGTTTTGGGAAATATTTTATTATTCAGTAAAACTTTCATGTAAAAGCACTGTTTGCCTAGTTTGAATTCATAAACAGAACATTTCTAAATCTATAGAAATGTTAATATCCAAAACCATTTACATTTTGTTAGGAGTGGATGAGGGCAGTTACTCTACTTGAAAATGTTTCAATATTGTATCAAAAACAGCATTAACAAACACCTTGGAACTGCTGGGCAGTTAACTTTTGTAGCAGGACAATTTAGGATTTTAAGATTTTATTTCTGAAGAAGGGAAAATAGTAGAGGAAAGGAACAAAAGGGGAAGGAGGCAAGGAGTGAAAGTAGAGATACTGAGGAATTAAATCAGTCAATTTATGCTGTGTGCATATAGAAAAGAAGCACAAGGAATCTCACTTTTATGTATAATTAAAATGAATCAACTTAAAAAAATAAATAGAAGGGAGACTAGAGAGTACAGGAAAAAGATCAGAGGAAAGGAGGGGGGAAGGAAAAAAAGGAGGAAACACTAAAAATAAAATGGAATGAATTGTCATGAGCCTGTTTGAATTTGCCACAGTGGACCCCACTGTCATGTACACTTTGATAAACATGTAATGAAAGACTTGGAATATAGCTCAGTGGTAGGAGGCCTTATGTATCTTGTGCCGGCTCTGGGTTCAATCCCAAGCACTACAAATAATAATAATAATGTAATGATAATATTTTATTTCTGAAAAGCAATAAAGAAATCAACAGTGGTTAAGACTAAAGATTAAGATTATGAACTAGATTTGAAAGGTTAATAAAATAGGTACTTGTCACTCCGTTTTTCTGTATGCTTAACAAAACACTGTTGAAATCCTGAGAACTGTTTGCTAATCTTGTTCCCAGAATGTGCTGTCCCCAACTGCCAAACTGCAGAATGTATTCCCTTACTCGGTTGCAGGCAAACTGCCCACTCGCCCTGACCCGTCAATGAACTCCCCTCCCTGCCCTCTCCAAGAAAAGTATATAAGCTCTGCTTAAGCTGTTCCCAGTGCTCTATCTCTCTTTGCTCTAGTGAGCTCTGAGCCCCAGCATGCTGGTCCCCAAATAAACCCTTTTGCTGTTGCATGAGACAGTCTCTTGGTGGTCTCTTCCTCTGACATTTCGCCGGTCCCTTACAGATTAAGTTCATAACTGACAACATTTGTTCAACTGTTGAGGGCTGCAACCAAGTCAAGATGGCGCCTGGCAGTTTGCCAGGAGGACTGGTTTGTGAGGCAACGACACCGAGCCGTTAAGATGATGGAGATTTCTTATTGGCTGACTGCTGTATCTAGATGATGCTAATTGAGTCAAGCTGTGTGTAATCAGTTAGGAATATATACCTCTGCTGTCCTGCAATAAAGTGGCTCTCGCTATCTTGAGTGCCCACTCAGTTCCCACTGAGTTCCCCCACAATAAAGTAGTTCCTGCTTCAACCTTCAAGTTGCTTGTCACCTCCCGGTTATTTTGCCCAGCCAGACTGCGGCATTCAACTACATTTGATAAATTCAAATAAAACTCACAAAATAATTAGTTATGAATATCACAATCTGAAATAATTAAATTTGTGGTGTTAATATGTTTTTTCTCCATCTCACACTTTTATTGGTGTGTAATAATGATACAGAATACTGGGTTTCATTGTGGCATACTTATACTACCTCCCCTTGTTCTCCCTTCCTCTCTACACTCAGAGCCCTCCTTCTTCTACCCTGATGGTCTTTTTTTTTTTTTGGTCAGAGTCCCTTTTTTCTATCTTCTACATATGAAAAAAAACAACAACATAGAAACCTTGATTTTCTGAGTCTGGCTTTTTCCACACGAGGAGCTATTCTACAGTTTCATCCATTTTCCAGCAAATGACATTTCATTCTTTTTTATGTCTGAGTAAACTTCCATTTTGAATATATACCTCATTATCTTTATGTATTCATTTCTCTAGAGACACTCAGGTTGGTTCAATGACTTGGTTAATTGAGAATCATGCTGCTGTAAAACTGACCTTTTGTAAGAATTATTGGTGGGGTAGTATCATTGTGACATGGTGGTTCCATTCCAAGCCTGCTGTGGAATCTACATACTGATTTCCATAAGGGCCTTTACTAATTTCAATTTCCAACAAGAGTGTATGAGTTCCTTTTCCCCTGCATCCTCCCCAACATTAAATATTATTTGTATCCTAACTGCAGTGAGATAAAATCTCAGTGTAATTTTGAATTTAATTTACTTAATGACTAAAGATGTGTGCCTTTTTTTTTTAAACATAGTCATTGGTCATCTTCACTCCTTTTGAGAAGTTTATGTTCATTTTATTTGCTGATTTACTAAATGGATTCTTTGGGGTTTTTTTTAATGTTGTGTTTTTTAAGTTCTTTATGTATTTTAAGTATTCATCATTGGCCAGAAGAGAACATAGCAAAGATTTTCTCCCATTCTATAGATTCTCTTATCACAATGTTAATTGTTTCCTTTGTTGTATAGAAGCTTCTTAGATTGAGGCTAATCCCTTTCATTGATCATTGGTATTATTTCCCAAATTGTAGTCTTCTGAGGTATTCATTGTCTACGCCTGTATGTTGGAATATTTTCTGTATGTTCTCTTCCAGCAGTTATAAGTTTTCTGGTCTGATTTATACATTGTTAATCCGTTTTGAGTTGAGTTTTGTGCTTGGTGAGAAATAAAAATCTACTTAAAATCTCTTTTTTATGGATATCCAGTTTTCTGATCACCATGGGCTATAGAGGCTGGCATTTCTCAAATGTAAGTTTGGGGCCCTTTTGTCAAGGAGTAGGACTGTTTGATATGTAGGTTTGTCTCTTTGTCTTCTATTCTATTCAGTTGGTCTGTATGTCTAGTTTTATGCCACTACTAAGTTGTTTATGCTACTATGACTCTGTAGTATAATTTAAAATTGGGTATTCTGATGCCTCCAGCCTTTTTTGGTTCAGAATTGCTTTCAATATTCTTGTTCTTTTGTTCTACCATATACGTTTTAGAATTGCTTTTGCTACTTCTAGGGATAGTAACTTTGATATTTTAATGGAACCTATTTAATCTGTAGATCTCTTTTAGTAGTATGACCATCATAACAATGTTAATTTTACCTATCCAGGAATATAGGAGATATTCAAATCTTCAAATGTCTTTTTTTTTAATTTCACTTTCAGTGTTCTGTAATTTCCCTTGTATAATCCTTTCACCTCTTTGTTTAAATTTATTCTTAGGTACTTAATTTTCTTTTGAAGCTATTGTGAATGGAACCTTTCTCAGCAGATTTATTATTGCTGTATAGAAAAGCTATCCATTTTTGTATGTTACTTTTGTACCTACTACTTTGATGAACTTGTTTGTCAGCTCTGGAAATAATCTGGCAGAGTTTTAGGATCTTAAATATAGGAACATAGCATCTGCAAACAGGAAAATTTGACTTCTTTCATTTTTATTTAGATCCCTTTTAATCCTTCTCTTGACTAGTAGCCTGTCTCAGGGACTATGTTGAATAGGAGTGATGGTAGTGGACATCCTTGTTTTCCTGATTTAAGAGAAAACGCTTTCACAATTTCCTCATTCAGTACAATGTTGACTTTGAGTTTGTCAGACACAGTACAATGTTGACTTTGAGTTTGTCAGACACAGCCTTTATGATCTTAAAGTATACTTGTTTTTTTTTTCACTAAAAAATGTTTTTATTTTATGTACAAATAATGGGTAGATGTTATACCCTTAAATTCTATATTCCATAACAATTAAGAACCTGTTTTTAAAAAGAAAGAAAGAAAACCCCGCAACAAATTTTAAGACACTAGGATTTCTTTGCTTCTAGATCAGGGGGAGGAGAGAGGGAGCTTGCTCTAACAGGAATCACAAATTAGAACTGAGTATTCTCTAAAGCAGAAATAATATGGTGCCATTTCAAGTAAAGATTAGTCAGCTCTCCTCACAAACACTCATAACTACCTGCTAAGAACAGGTAAACCAGGTCAAAACAGCTTAGCATAACTAGGCTTCATGGCATTAGGCCATTATGCTCCTTTAGGCTAATAAATCAAAACAGAAAAATACTAAAATAAAAATAAATGATTTTGAGATTGTCATACAAATTGTTAGTTCCTTGTTGTATCCTCCCTTCTATAACATAATAAAGGGAACATTTTACTGCAAAGAAAATTTGATTATAGCTATCACTGGCCATGAATTTTTGTAATTACTTATTACATAAATGCTGCCTAGTGCCATTATCCAAAAGGCATGACCATTCTGTCCACAATCCACTTGTGCATGTATAAACAGAATTTTCATGATTTACATAAGCATGTCTATCAATGAAGACATTACAATGAGGTACAATTTAACATCCAAAATCTGATGCTTTGCAGATAGCAATAGTATTTGTAATCACCTTTCACTTCAGTGACCTTATATAAAAATTAATTATTTAGAATTAAGGAGATTTTCAAATGTACACATAGAAATGGTTACAGGGTCAGATTTTTAAGAAACATCCTCCATGTCCACATCCTGTTGTAACTGCTGTACCATTTTTTCTTCCAGCTGCTTTCCTTTGCCTGCAAGAGGGGCTCGGATAAGATGGATGTTTTGCTTGACTTCTTTAATGTCCTGAACTTTCTGTAGCTCTTTATTTTTCTTCAATCTGTTCATTATAAATTTAGCTTGGCGTTTCTGTTTGATCTCTTCAACTCTCTTCATTGCATCAATAGTTTTATTCCATAGTTCTCGCTGGTATTTGACAGGTTCATTTCTAGGTTTTTCAAATTCAAATGAGTTATCCACTGTAAGCTCTTTGCCAGCTGCTTTCCAGAATGCTTTAGTCCACCTGACCTTTCGAGGATTACGCTTCTTTTTAAAGTTCTTATGACATTTGGATTTACAGAATCTGAATACCTTGCAATCATTGCTGACGAACATCATGCGGTGGCTGGGGTAGATGGGCCCTGAACAGAAATAACACTTCTCCATACGCATGTTGAGGCCTCGTGGGTCCCCACAGACCCAACGGCGAGCTCTTAAAGTATACCTGTTTTATCCCTACTTTCTTCAGGATTTTTTAACCATAAACAAGTACTGAATTTTGTCAACGCATTTTTCTGCATCTATTGAGATGATCATGTGATTTTTTATTTTTAGTTTCTTTGTATGGTATATACATCTATTGATTTTCAGGTTAAATATCATTTCATCCCCAGAATAAAAGCAACATGGCATGATACACAATTATTAATCTGTTGTTGAACTCAACTTGCCACTACTTTACTACGTATTTTTGCATCTAAATGCATCAAGTGTATTGTTCTGTAGTTTTCTTTCTTGAAGTGTCCTCATTTGGTTCAGATTTTGGAGTTACACTGGAAAAAGTATGAAAGTATTTCCACACTTACAGGGAATAATGTGTGAAGCATTAGAGTTAGATCTTCTCTAAAGGTCAAATAGAACACAGCTGGGAATCCATCTGTTCAAAGGCTTTTCTTTATTTCCATTTTTATTGAATTTTTTAAGTTATACATAATGTTAAGATTCATTTTGACACAATTATAAAAGCATAGAACATAATTTGCTCTAATTCATCCCCAGTACTTCCCTTTTTTGTTCCTTCCTTCCTTTCCCTGTTCCCTCCCTTCTACTCTACTCATATTTCTGCTATTTACTTACATGCTTTTTTAAATAAAAAAATTGTCTCCTGTGTATATACATAATGGTGGAATTTACTGTGGCATATTCATATATGTACATAGGAAACAGGTCAAAGTCATCCCACTCTTCTTCCCTTATCCTGTCCCTCCTCCCTTCCCTTCTTTCCCTTTCATCTTCTATTTTTTATTCACACTCCCCCTTCACTTATTTTGGATTATCTTTCATATATCAGAGAAAAAATTTGACCTTTCACTTTCTGGGTCTGGCTTATTTTACTTAGCAGCAGAGTTTTCAGTTATTGGCAAATGCCATAATTTCATTCTTCTTTATGGCTGAGAAATACTCCATTGTGTATATATATCACATTTTATTTATCTACTCATCTGTTGAAGGATATGTAGATTGGTTAAAATAGCTTGACTATTATAAATTGAGCTGCCATAAATATTGATGTGGCTGTATTCCTATAGTATGCTGATTTTAGATTAGTTAAAAATATATTAAAGAGTGGGATAGATAATAAGGTAGTTCCATTATTAGTTTGAGGGAATTATCTAAACTGCTTTTTAGAGTGGTTGTACTAATTTGCAGTCCCACCAACAATGTATAAGTGTACATTTCTGCCCCCCATATCCTCACCAATACCAATACTTATATTCTTTATAATTACCATTTTGACTGGAGTGAAATGAAATCTTTATGTAGTTCAGGTTTGTATTTCCCTAATTGCAAGAGCTGCTGAACATTTATGCATATATTTGTGGACATTTGCATTTCTTCTTTTGGGAAGTGTCTCTTTAGTTTTTTGGGTTTTTTTTTTTTTTTTTTTTTTGCCTATTTGTTAATTGAGTGGTAGCAAATATCTTCACCCATTCTGTTGGCTCTCTCTTCATGTTCTTGTTTCCTTTGTTGTACAGAAGCTCTTTAATTTGATGGCATCCCACTAATTGACAGTTTTCTTTTATCGCTTGCACTTTAGGAGTCTTGTTTGAGAAGTCAATTCCTGTGCCTACATGTTGAAGGGTTGGGCCTACATTTTCTTTCTACCATTTGCAGAGTTTCTGGTTAAATTCCTAGGTGTCTGATTGTCTGTGGATGGATTGACTTTTGTTCTGGGTGAGAGACAGGGGTCAAGTTTCATTCTTCTACATGTGTATATCCAGTTTTCCCAGTAATATTTGTTAAAAAGATTACCATTTTCAAGTTGTTTTTGGCACCTTTGTCTAGTACCAAATACCTCTATTTGTGTGAATTTGTCTCTGAGTCTTCTATTCTATTCCATTTGTCCTCATATCTGTTTTGATGCCAGTACCATGCTGGTTTGGTTACTATACCTCTGTAGTATAATTTGAGGTCTAGTTGCTTAGTATTGCTTTGGCTATTCTGGATTTTATATTTTTCCAAGTGAATTTTAGAACTGATTTTACTAGTTCTGTGAAGAATGGCATTGCTATTTTATGGGAATTGCATTCAATCTCTTAATGATACTTTGAGTTCTTCTGATCTGCCATCTTTCCCTTGAGGGATAGCTCCTGCAAATTTTGACCATCCATCCTATTCAACATAGCATTGGAGAACCTCTACACAAGTGTTTTAACCAAATGACAGCTTTTGACATCATGTGGTCAGAGTACACCTCTAATGTCTGAGTTGAACT
Source organism: Marmota flaviventris (assembly GCF_047511675.1). NCBI lineage: Eukaryota > Metazoa > Chordata > Mammalia > Rodentia > Sciuridae > Marmota > Marmota flaviventris. Next base: position 110,128,063 of record NC_092506.1, on the reverse strand, counting down.
CAGTCTGTATTTGTAAGATTTTTGTCACCATGAGAAGTACCTGAGAGAAAGGACTTAAAGGAGAAGTGATTTCACTAAGCATCATGTTTTCAGAGGTTTCAGTCCATAATCATCTGGCTGTATAGCTTTGGGCCTAATTTTCTTATCTCCCATGTAGTTTATATTTGATGTATACTTCTCATCTACCTCCTCCTACTAATGCTACAATATGCCTAAGTAATGAAACCATATTTTTAAAAATATCTAGTTCTTCTGTTCTTCAGTTTTTCTCTTCCTTCTCACATGCTCCGGTATTTTCATCTATTATTGCATGCTACTTTCTCTTTTTGGTGTAATAAATGTATTGAATGAAACCAAGAGTGAGTGAGCTATGTTCATGTTGAATTGTGTGTGGGGTGGGGAATAAGCATAAGTAATGAACTGTAGGATCACTTAGATTAGCATTAAACTAAAGAAGTGTCCCCCCAGATTTCAAGAAACCTTTATTTCTAATGCGTGGGGAACCCTCAAATACAGAGTAAAGATGGAAGAGAGGAAGGAAATGTTGAAACTTATGAAACTCTCAAATTAAGGATAAATCTTCGGCTTGTCAAAGTCATTGCAAAAATCAAACTCATTACAGCATGATGTCTGTGATGAATTACCAAAAACAGTTTTCAATTTATCTTCACAATGTTTCACACAATTAGACTCTGCACTCGATGGCATGAAATCTGCAGAAGAGAAAAGCAGAAATGAGATGTCATTTGGATAACAACAATATAGGTCTCAAATACAAGTATGGGTAACCAAGAATGAATTAAATGAAAGAATATTTCGTCTGAACTAGTTATGGGTCACCTATGGGCAGTTTGGCCACATGGTCCAAAGACATAGCTAGCAAAGTTCCTTTATCTAGAGTGTTTCCTGCAGGGAAAATATGCACTTCATGGTGAACTTCACATTGTAGATGTTGAAGAACACAGCAACCCTCCCTTCACAGGTTGTCAGGTACAAAAAACTTATTTAAAGGAAGTTGGGTCCAAGGCTCTGTAGTGAGTACCATGGAAGAGCGTTGAGCTAGTTATAGACAGGTGACAAGGAATGACAGGCAATTAAAATGCATCATGACAAATATCATATGGTAGATAGATAAGGCAGGGAGACTCTGGAAAAGCAGAGGGAGTCATGTGAAAAATGAGAATGATCATAAAGGCTTCCAGAGCAGGGGTCTCTGAACTGAGACAGAAGTTTGATCAGGATTACACACAAGTAGCAGGATCCAGCCCACAGATTTGGGAAATGGCTAATTTAGGGATCCAAGGATTTAGGGCCTTTGAATCCTGAACAGCAGAGAGATTAGAGTTCAGAAGTATCAGAAAAAGGTTAGCAAAATGTTGGGGGAACAGTCATACTCCACTCAATCTTCCTTGAATTTTATCATTCTACGAGAGAAGACACTTGGCTCAGAGCATCACACTTGGACCTAAATCAGCTTTCTTCATATGGATGCCATGTCCTAAAGGAAAGTGGTTTGAGACCTGAAGGAGAAAAGAAATTTCCACAGCTCTCACTAGATTACTGAATATACTTACAACTGTATGGAAAACGCCAGTGTCTCCGGATCATACATGATCCACCTTCTGGAGCTCGGCATCTCTCCAACTTATGCTCACAGAAATTTTCTTTGAATTTTCTACATCGCTGACAAAGGAGAGGTATGGCTGCAAGAAGAAAAACTGTTCTCAGAGGACAGGGGAAGAATCATTGTCACAGAACAAAGAGAGCAAAGGACATCCAACTCCCTGATAGCTTGGCTATACCAAGCTGTTTCCCTTAGGGATATGTTCTAGGAAACATGTTTTAATACCACGGACAAAGCAGGAGCATGTGAGGAGACAATCTAACATATCCATACAGTAGACAAGATAGCAGCAGACTGTCAGGAAGGGAGAGTGATCACTCTCCAGAGAACCATACTGCTCATGATTCATTTTCTAGCTTACCATAGTGATCACATACAGGATGGTGAGCACAGAGCACTTGCTGTGTTCTCAGAGCCTGGGCTAAAGTTCCAGGTCTGTGAACAACATCAATATTTCTGACTGGGAATCCTTGATTACTCACTCCACAGATAAACAATTATTAGGAAGTATTTAAAGTACAGAGATCATGTTGAGTTTTAGGTGGTAGACAGGATGAGGGAAAGACCCAGGAAAGTAAGAAGATGAAAGAAGTCAGGTGGTCAGAGATGGAGCCTACTACTCAACATGTTCCTTGGAAGCCGGATTGGAACTCATAGAAGCTTAAAATAATTGGAGACATCAAGCACCGCTTAAATATATGCCAGTGTTAAGCCCAGGCTTGTACCTTAACCATGGTTAAATAACCAAACAAGGATTTACCAATTCTTATGCAGAGCAGAAAAAGACTCAGCTTAAGTAGGTTTTTCATTTTTTCTTGGCTGATTCTTGAAATTGATTATCTTAGAGTCCAGGGATCACTTCAGCTGGATGATGGTGTAACACTATTTGCTAAGATCAGCCCCCTAGTCATTTTATAATGCAGTCTGAAGAGGACATAAGCCAGTGGGTGTAAGAGAGGCTGTAAACAGATTCCAATCTAAGCCCTTCCCTCAGTGGCAATACACCAAATCTATTGTCTATGCCCTTTTTCTTTCCTCATTCCTCCCCCAGGATTTCTTTCTCTATGTTATTCCAACTACGAATAACCTGAGGGCAATCTCACCATCAGAAGTTTTGGTTCACAGCACAGTAGATACTTATCTCACTGGAGCAGGCTACATCCAGTGTATAGAAGATAAACATTAAATAACCTTCTTCTCAACCAGAAAGCAAAGTGATTGCAAAACAGAGAGAGAGAGAGAGAGAGATCACTCAGAATCCAGTAAGCACCAGGCCCTCCATACAGATGCAGGCAGAGCCACAAGTGCCTGATTTAGTGGGGAGCAGCTGAGACTTGCAGATGGTCAGTTTAAACAATGGTCTGTATTATTCCACAGCAGAGTTCATGGGAACCCAAGTGGGTATGGAGATTACACCAAGTATGCATATGATGCCCTTGAAGCACACAGAATATACTGCTCCCAATGTGTGTCCCTAGCTACTTGAGTCCGTGGCATTCCACAATCATATTTTTTCAACTTGTGAACATGGCTATTTGGAAAGAGATTCTTGTTTCTCCTCCCAGCTACTCTCAGATTCACTCTCAAACCCTTAAAGACATGTCTCTATCCCTGCCCTCCCTAACTCTATTAGGAGAATGAGGACCTGTGTTGACCACCAATGTGACCAGCCATGAAGTAGGTCTCACAGTGGGTGCTGCCTTTGTCCCTAAGACTGAGGAGAGCCTCTGATTTCCTCGTTCACCTTTGCTCCCTGGCTCTGTCAAACCTTGCAGTGCTTTGTCTCATCTGTCAGTCCTGCTGTCTTATCTGTGCTGATCACTCAGCTGAGAAATACCTGGTATCCTAACTCATACTGCTTCACCAGATACCCTCGGAAGACTCCACCAGATTAACCAGGCTCTGGGTTCAGTTAACTCATTGCTCATACAATGGGCACCAAACCAGATATCTATGATGGTAGAAATGGGGACTAGCTAATGGTCCCAACATCATGACTGCTTCTCAGCAAATCTGATCAATCACCAAATACTACTGAGTCTCTAGCGCATCTACAACAGAACCTGAATCTTATGACCCTGAAACTGCAGAGAGTTGCCAGAGAGAGAAAAGGGTTAATCCGCTTGAGTGGTTTATGAGTTTGTTACATAAAGTTTCCTAAGAGCATCTGGTAAAGCAGAATGAGTGAGGCTACCTAGTTCTTCTCAGATGAGTGATCAGCATAGACAAGACATAACAACTGATGAATAAGATGAAGCACCGCAAAGTTTGACAGAGCCAGGGAACAAAGGTGAATGAGGAAACCAGAGGCTCTCCTCCATCTTAGAAACAAAGGGTCTCACCTCATTAAAATATAAAGCATTTACATGAAATTCCTGCATGGGGTTCTTAATATAAACAGAAACAAAGTTATATGAATATTCTTGAAGAAAATTCTTATGCTTCCATTAGGAAATGATATGAAAGTGATCAGAGAAAAGAAGCTTCCGGTTTTAAACTATGTATAAAAGGATGAGAAGACAATTAGTGATCATTCCCCTTTCTTTTTAAATGCTTCTCTCCTTCCTCTGTTCATTCATAAGATACATGGATTTATGATTTTGTGAGAAATTAAATACAAACACATAAAAAGGTTACTCAAAAATTACCTCCCTTCCCTCTTCCCCCCATATTTCTCCTTCTGTCTCTCTAAGCAGCCACTAGCAGAATCCCCCACTAACTTCCTGAAAGTGTGGAGTGAAGCTGATTACAAGGACATCCAAGTAGAAGCCTTAAGAGCAGCTTCTGTCGTGAACAACCGTGAACCATGCCAAGTCCCTAAAGGCATTCAGAAATTAGTGCCACTATTGTGAACTTGAAATATGCAAGTGTGGTGATTCCAACCACAGCCCCATTCAGCTTATGGATATGGCCTGGGTAGAAGTTGATGAATTCCGGAGAAGAGTGGGATATCATGAGTGTAACAGCGATGACGCCAAGGGCAGTTACATTCCCCCACAAAAGTATTTCTTTGCTTAAGCAAATTAACTCCTTTCCCAGAACCTGGTATAAAAACTGTTGATGTGACAAGTGCCTTTTTCTTCATCCCTGCCCATAAAGCCCACCAATAACAATTTTCTTTTAGCTGATAATTTTCTTCAGTGTACCTTCAGTGTCATACATCAAGGTATATCCAGCTTTATGTTAGACATTTGGTTTACAGGGATCTTCTTCCTCCTTTCCTACCACAAGATATAATCTCGGTCTAAATATTGATATCATTACATTGATGAAACATAGTAGGCAAGAAGTACCTACTGCTCCACACTTACTGATAAGACACTTCTTTTACATCAGAGGGTAGGAAATGAAAATCTAAAATTTAGCCACCTCTACTTCAGGAAAACATAGGATTTCAGTGGTCTGGAATGGTTTGAGATATCTTTTCTAAAGTGAAGGATAAATTAGATGTGGTCCCTTATAATCAAGAAAGAGACGTGATTCTTCATAGGCCCGGTACAGGACTGTAGCAGAATCTGAGCATTTGAACATGAGCCAAGTTTCATGCTACTTAAAGTTGCCTTTTTTAACTGGGTGTTGTCTGATCCACCAAGCCCTAAAGCTCAGTGTATGCAGCAGCACCGCATCACCAAATGGAAACAGTTAATAGCTGGCTCTGAAGATGCAAATGAGTTACATGAAAAGATGGACCATGTTCCTTACTCCTGACACCCTACTTTCTCATTCCCACTCTGCACTTAGGAGCTCCTGAGTTGAGTTTCCCTATTAGCAGTTGAAAAAAGGTGAGAAGGATTGGTCCCAGTTTCCAGGCAATAAAGGCAATACGTAGGCACCATTCAAAAGTGGACAGATAGAACACTGAAACTCCTTGCTGGGATAGCTCTATAGGAAATGGTGAGTGGAAATATCCCTGGTGGACTGAGCTTTGAGCAATGTATCTTATTGTACACTTGGTTTGAAAAGAAAAAGGACTATTGTCAAGCGCATAGTGATTCATGTATTCAGCCAATAGTTTTTTTTCTTTCTGGTTAGGTAGTTGCCAGTGAAAAGATTGAGACAAGAGGATTGCAAGATGGAAAATTGCCTGAGCAAATTAGTGAGGCCTTAAGCAGCTTATTGAGACCCAGTCTCAAAATAGAAAATAAAATAGGCAGGGAATGTAGCTCAGTAGTAATGTGCCCTTGGATTCAATCACCAGTTAAAATTTTTAAAAAAGATACTACCACCAGTTGTTGACTATTATAAAAAAATTTTAAAGGAAGGAAATCAAATGGATAAATGGGATCTCTTATGCACAGTTGATATGAATGCAAAATTGTGCAGCCTTTTTAGAAAACAGCAAGAAGTTTACACACAAAAAATACTAAAAACAGAGTTAACATATTATCCACAAATTCACTTCTGCTTATACAGTCAAAACAATTACAAGCAAGATCCTAAAGAGATAGTTCACACCATTTTTCTTTTTGAGATCCAGTTGGGTTCACGTATAACACTTATGATCCTCCTCATTGTTAATTCATTGATAAATGGCTCCCAGATAACCCCAGAAGATTTAAAACCACATTGGCCACAAAACCAGAATTCTTCACATTTTCAAAATAGTTTGTGTGCACAATAAGGAAAAAATAACAAGACAAAAAGAAAGAGAAGCTTGTCAATCCTGTTTGTCCTTCTGCCCTATCCACCACCAGTGCTCAAGGCACAGAGCTTGATCTTGGCCCCAGAACCCCTCCGGAGAACACATGTGTTCTTACTGTACTTGTAGCACAGCAGAATTTAAAAGGGAAAAGATTGGGCTGGGATTGTAGCTCAGTGCTTGCCTCATAAAAGTTCATGATTCAGTGAGAAAGACTAAACTCAGGAATTAAGTATCCAGCTAGGTGGACTCTCACCTCTCAGGATGGAAGAAAGGTATTTATGACTGCTCAGAAATTCAGATACACCTCACATCGAAGGAAGTATATTCACTGCATCAACTGGAGAATATGAGAAGAGAGCTCTGATAATGTAAGATGAAGAAAATATTGATGTACATTAAACCTGATTACATACAACTAAATTAAACCACATAAAGCTAATCTGTGAAGCTAAATGTAATAAAACTAGTAGGTAACTTTTTTTAAGTGTGAGAACATGAGGATAATGAAATAGTAGTGTAGAAATGAAATACTTCTGTTATCCTATTAAATTCTTGAAAGTGGTTCTGACAGGCATATAGGTATGAAAGGGAAGCAAAACATCTTTATAGTGTCATTTAAGGAAATATTGATAGCAAAAAATAGCGCAAAATGACAAAAATAATGTTCTAAAGTTCATATTTTTTTGAATTGTAATGAGGGGTAGAAGGAAGATAATCTTGTTCTCTGGTAATTAAAAATGTGTGTCTATATATAAGTTTGGGATAGCAGAAGGCAACAATTAGTAGTAAATCCTAATAGGATTTTAAGACAAGAAAGAAAATGAAAGAGAAATGTTTGATATTGACAATGGGAAAATAAAAAAGACAATAAAAACATCTCAGAGTTGAATGAAAGAATTGAATTTACACATATCCCTGATGACTTTGAATATACAGTCTAAATCTCTGACAAAAAAAGATAAGGAGTGTTAACTTTGGTGACAGATTCCCCCCCCCTCCTCCTCTATATGCTATTTGAAATAAAATACATGAAATGTGACAATAAAGGTTGAACAGAATGTGATGATTAATATATCTGTCAAATACACTAAAACTGGAACAGAGTGATTCAAATCAGACCCACTAGAACTCCAGGAAGAGTAATAAGCAGAATGGAAAGACAACATGTAATACTAAAATGTTAGTACCTGAAGGACATCTTAGCAGAACAAACCCATTTATACTAAATAAGTAAACATATTAGTTGTACCTTATTGAAAGTATGAAAAGTTCATAAAAATAAATCTTTTCTAATTTATTAGTTTCTTGGTTTAGTCACAATTTCTACTTTGGACTCCTCTTTGCTTAGTTATATCTTAATAAAAGTATCCAATTCCTGGTTTTAAAATTGTGAAGGGGATGGGAAAAATATGTGCAAATATTAACAACCAACAAAGATTGACAACCAGAACATATAAGGAACTTCCAAAGATGATTAGTAATAAAATAAACAATACAATTGAAATATGTGCCAAAGATCTAAACTTATTTTTCTCAAAATAACATATAAATGTCCAAAAAATACATGAAAAATGCTCAATTTCACTGATCATCACAGAAATGTAAATCAAAACTATACTTATTCCAGTTAGAATAGCAATTATCAAGAAGACAAATAACAATAATTTTTTTTTATTTTAAAAATGCTGGCAAGAATGCAGAGAAAAAGGAAATCTTCTACACTGTTAGTGGGAATATAAAGTAGTACGTCACTATGGAAATCAGTATAGAGATTCCTCAAAACACTAGGAATAGAACCACCATATGATTCAGCTATCCCACTCCTCCATATTTATTCAAAAGAACTAAAATCAGCATACTACAGTAACATGTACATACCCATGTTTATAAAAGCACAATCACAATTTCCAAGTTATGAAACCAGCCCAGGTATCTATCAACAGATGAATGGATAAAGAAAATGTGATATATACATATGTACACACACACACACACACAAACACATATGCACAATAGAGTTTTATTCAGTCATAAAGAACAATATGCTATTTGCAGGAAAATTTATGAAACTGAAAAGCATCATGTTAAGCAAAATAAGACAGTCAAGGGTCATATTTTTGCTCTCATGTGGAAGCTAGAGAGATAAAAGAAAAAAAAAACACTTCCTGAAAATAGAAGAGAGACAGGGAGAGGAAAGAAAAACATAAGTAAGAAGGCATTCATTGGGATATTGCATTCAAAAACAACATAACATAATAGCAAGTTTTAATCACTTAGAAGATAATTATGGGTCCATTTTCAGTCATACTGTAGGCACAGCTATGTTGATAGAAGTCTACCAGAAAATCCTAAGATCCTGAGGTATCTATAAGAAGAAATGTTTGTTATACTTTCTGGTTAAAAACAGGGAAGCTATATGGAACTCATTGACAAAATGGAAATAGTCTACATAGGAGATGCCACCCAGTCATGGTTTAAAGGAGCTTGTTTTAGTCAGCTTTTGCACTACTGTGACCACCAGAACTGACAAGAAAAAAAAAAAAAAACGTAGAGGAGAAAAAGTTATTTTGGCTCATGGTTTCAGAGGTTTGGTCCATGGTCAGCTAACTCCGTAGTTCTGGGGCCAAGGTGAGGCAGAACGTCAAGGAGGAATGTCATGGCAGGGGAAAGGTCCTGAGGGCATGACAGCCAAGAGGTAGAGAGAGAGAGCTCTGCTCACCAGGGCAGAATCTAAACCCCAAAGGCACACCCCCAGTGAGCCACCCCCTCCAGCCACACCCTACCTGCCTACTGTTACCACCCCATTATTCCAGAAGTAGTTTAATTCAGTCAGTAGGTTAAAGCTCTCATAATCTAATCATTTCAACATGGAACCTTACTGCAATGTCTCACATGTGAGCTTTTGGGAGACGTTTTGTATCTAAACCATAACAGAGCTCCTTATTTCCATGAGCAGGTCCCAACCCTGTCACTGGGGCAAATGATATGACACATGAGGAGTTGACTCTTCTGTCATTCAAGACTGTAACCTCCATGATTCCCTTCTTGATAGACAGAATTGTGGACATCCAGAACTGAAGTGTACATGTAGATGAGCAGTCTGCTGCTATTGTCCTCAAGATAGTTAAGCTTTGGTAAAAGGAGGAAGTATGCAAGTGCAGGATGGATAGGAGTAAATGCAGCACATATATGCCAGTGCAGATAGAACTGGCTTCTTATCCCTATGGCAATGTCTAGGTATTTAGAGACTCCTGGGTCCTGCTGTTTTATGAAGTACGTGAACCCAGATATTTGGCAAAGAAAAAGATTTCCACATAGGAATAAAATCATAGAAACTCCTAGGGGAATTCCAAAGAATAATTAAAGGATGCCATTTAAATGTCCACTAGAAAAACCCAGTATTTCTGGCTACAATGTGCCATATATGCAGTGACTGAGGACATAACAAAATGGGTCTGAATTTCAAGGCCACTATCATGTAAATGTTGTTGATGCTCCTTCACTTCCTGTTCTGTATCATATCTAAATAAATTTTTCTGGATAAGCCAATTGTGTTTTGTGAGCTTAATGGACAATCTGAAAAAGAAATACTCTGTTGGTTTTTCAGTTGGATCTTTCCTTTATTTCCTAACTTAAATGGGATGGATCTAAAAATCTCAATAAATCACAATTTTCCTGAGACAATTAGGAGCAGGTGGGATGGGGAGGTATGATCTTTACCAAGTTAAAAAAACAAGTTCTCTTTATTCCTAGTTTGCCAAAAGGTTTTTGTTGTTGTTGTTGTTCATAAATAAAATTTGAACTTTATAAATGACTCATCCATAAAATTAGACAATTAGGATCTATGTCCTTTAAGAAACTTACACAAAATGATCAAAAGCTTTTCTGTTGAATCATCTTTTCACTCTAGGTAAAATCCCTTCTCATCTTCATGCATTACCTTGAGATATGTTTGGAATAGGGTAACTAATAATTTATTTAGGAATACTCATTGACACTCATGAATGAGATAGCTTATAACTTTTTTCTTTATCATAAATATCTTGGTTTGGAACCAATATTGTTCTGAATTCATGGAATGACCAAGGCTTTAGTTTTGCTTATCCTTCCTGGGAAAAAAATATCAAAAATATAGAGATGACTTATTCTTAAAATATTTGTAGAACATGTAAAACCATCAGAATCTGATTTTGGTTTATATTTTTTTTTACTATTGTTGGTGTATTTTACAAAGGGTCTTTATTATTTCAAAACTTTTTAAAAAATTTTTTTTAGTTGTAGACAGACACAATACCTTTATTTTATTTATTTTTATGTGGTGCTGGGGATCAAACCCAGTGCCTCACCCAGGCTAGGCAAGAGCTCTACCACTGAGATACAATTCCAGCCCTCAAAACTTTTAATATGATTGATAAAATTAAGAATTCTGTACTTAAAACAATTTGGCACATTGTCAGAAAATTTTGTTCTGATGGTTTTAAAAATATGAAGTACAAGTCATGAAATCTAATATTTAAATGGGATGCTACATGGTCAGGTAAAAGTTTGCTAAATGGTAAGAAGGGAAATATGCACAGAGAGAAAATAACCATATGCCACATGAAGCAAACATAAATCACACATAAAAGAGGTAAGGTGTTGACACCAGGTTTTGGTGCCCCCCATACCTACCAGCAAGTGCCATTCTGCTCTTTTTGATGGAACAATTCAGAAAGACACAAATTTTTATCAACTCTCAGAGAGGAGACATTCATTATTCCACATATTCATTTGGATTGGATTGGCCTGCACTTGAGTCTTCTAAGAAGAGCCCCAAGACCCCGGGAGGGGAAAACTAAAGGCAATGATATGCCAGCCCTGATTACTGATCCACCTCCCTGAGGCCAGCCACAAACCCTCTCCAGTTTACTTGGGCCGTGTAGGAGGAAGAGTCTAAGGGTATCCTCTCCCCTCTGGCATTACCTGCACCATCTTCACATTTCCCCACCACCCCAGGCACTAAAGGGACAACAGGACTCTGCAGGAGCATCACTGCAAAGGAAATTCACAAGGAGTTCGCTGCTCACCAGATCACTGCACAGTGACCTAGGGGAAGGGAACTAGAGTGTTCTCTGCTTACTCAGGATAAAAGGATTGTCCACTGCTTTGCAGACAGCTGCTTCCTGCCCTGCCTCATGCCAGCAGTGCAGCCAAAGCACTAGGGATCTGACTCCAGAACCTGCCCCTGTTCCTAGAGGCCTAGGACAAACTGGTGGGGTGAGGTGGCTGACCTGCTCTAGTCTGGTGAGTCTGGGGAAGTGGGGATAGCTGGAATAAATTCCTGTTCCCACCCATCCCTCCCATTGAAGAGATAATCTAGGAGAGAGATTGAGAGGGTGAGTTTCAGCAAAATCTGTCTCTGTTGCTCTAAGACAAATCAGGAGTCTGAGGCCTCACCTTGTAGATTCATCTCAAGTTCTCCAAGAGCTGCTGGTATTCAACATGACATTTTATGTGTGATCCTATCCTGTTAAATATATATTGTAAAGAAATGTATTTTAAATATGTGTGTGTATGTATACATACCTTCATGGATGTGTATTTTTTTTTAATAAAAAAGACAGTAGAATACATCAAATTCAAAATTTCTCTTCAATGATTCGTTTGGGTGGGGTTTTCTCAATAACTTTTAATTTTACAAGTTTTTATTTATAAAATAATTTCAGATATGGTTCCAAGAGTTAGTTCCCTTGCACTCCCCAGTGGGTTCCTCAGCAGTTAACAGCTTGCATTATGCAATATTTTGTTACCAATAAAGAAACTGACCCTGATTTGTGACTCCTAACTAGACTCTGTCCCTGATTCATCTGTGTTTTCCTACCCTCTCTGCCCTCAGCCGTCCCGTCTCTTCCTCATCACATATCTTCACCCTCCTCTGGGCTCCGACAATTTCTCAGATGTTTTCTGTGGCTTCTTATGTTGCTAAGTTGAGGATTGTGGGACTGGAGCTTTGCAGGACCCCCTTGGTTTGGCCTTGTCTGGTGTTCTTCTAGTGGTTTTCCTGGGGCTGTGTGCAGAGGCTGAGGGATACATGTCACTGACAACACATCCTGTCAAAGGCATGTGCTGGCAACCTGCTTGATCACCAAGGCCATAATCATCATATGCTGAGGCACAGTTTTCTTCATAAAGTCACTTTTTCCACATGTACACACAATACTTCTTGCAGTAGGTGACTAAATGCAGCCTTGCAGGAGCTCTAATGTTTGGGGTTTTTTTTTCTTTTTGTTTTTGTTTCAATTGTTCTTCTCAGTTATACATGACAATAGAATCCATTTTTGACATAATTATAAAAGCATGGAATATTCAGTCTCCAGTATCTCCCCTTCCCCTCTCCCACCCCACCCCCTTCTCATTCCCTCTATTGATCTTTATGCAATTTACTCATAGTTTTTTTTTTTTTTTTAATCAATTTCTCGCAGATGTACCCGATGGTGAGATTCACTGTGGTATATTCACATATGTACATATGTCAGATTCATTCCACTGCTTTCCCTTATCCCATTCCTCCTCCCTTCCCTTCATTCCCCTTTGTCTACCCCACTGAACTTCTATTCTTTTTTTAGTCTCTTCCCTTAATGTGGCTTAGCTTCCACATTGTCGGAGAGAACATCCGGCCTTTGATTTCGGGAGACAGGCTTAATTCACTTAGCATGATAGTTTTCAGATCCATCCATTTACCTGCAAATGTCATAAAGTCATTCTTCTTTATGGCTGAGTAATACTCCATTGTGAAATATATCCCATTTTCTTTATCTAATCATCTGTTAAAGAGCACCTTGGTTGGTTCCATAGCACAGCTATTGTGAATTGAGCTGCTGTAAACATTGATGTAGCCTCATCACTATAATATGCTGATTTTAAATTCTTTGTATGTAAACTGAGGAGTGGGATAACTGGGCCAAATGGTAGTTTCCTAGTTTTTTTGAGGAATCTCCATACTGCTCTCCAGAGTGGCTGCACCAATTTGCAGTCCCATCAACAATGTATGAGTGTATGCTTTTCCCCAAATCCTGGCCAATATTTATTTTACTTGTATTCTTTTTTTAATATTTATTTTTTAGGTGTAGATGGATACAACACAATGCTTTTATTTATTTATTTTTTATGTGGTGCTGAGGATCGAATCCGGGTCCCACCCGTGCTAGGCGAGCGCTCTACCACTGAGCCACAATCCCAGCCCTTACTTGTATTCTTGATAATTACCATTCTGACTTGAGTGAGATGAAATCTCAATGTAGTAGTTTTAGCTTGCATTTATCTAATTGCTAGAGATATTAAATATTTTATCATATATTTGTTGACCGTTCTTATTCTTCTTTTGAAAAGTTTGTTTTGTTTCTTTGCCCACTTATTGACTCTATTATTTGGTTTTGGTTTTGTCGTTGTTATTTTGGTGTTAAGTTTTGTGAGTTCTTTATATTTCCTAGATATTGATGCCCTACCTGAGGAGTCTAATTTTTCTAACACATTTTTATTTTCCCAAATTTTCTACAATAGCCACACGATTTACATGGGTCATGAGCAGAGAGGGTAATAAAAGACAAGGATTTGCTTGGTTTTTTTTTTTCTTTTCTTGAGAAGAGTAGAAGAGTAGAAGCATGTCTTATTAACTACTGTTTTTTACATTTAATTGTAATAAAGTGCATAAATTAAATTTACTGTTTTAGCTGTTTTTAGGTGCACCATGCAGTAGTGTTAAGTATATTCACAATGTTGTACAACAGATATCCATAATTTTTTCATCTTGCAAAATTGAAACTCTATACCCATTAAACAAGTAATTTCTCCCACCCACAGCCCCTGATAACCAATATTCTATACTCTCTGTTTTTATACATTTGATTATTTTGGATGCTTCATGTAAGTGGAATCGTAAAATATTTGTGTCTTCATAACTGGCTTATTTCACTTGGCATAATGCTGCAGCATGTGATAGCACCTCACTCCATTCTAGGGCTAAATAAAATTACACTGTATATATCTACTACATTGTGCCTTCATTTATTAATGGACACTTTGGTTGCTGCTACCATCTAGGTGTTGTGAATAGTGCTGCTGTGAACATCTATGTGCATTTGCAAATTTTTATCTTCGAGACCCTGCTTCTAATTCTTTTAGGTATAAAAGTGAAGGTACTGCATCATACAGTAACTCTATTTTTTAATAATGAGGAGCTCTCCTACTGTTTCCCAGACCTGCTCTACCATTTCATCTCCCACCAAAATTGCACAGTGTTCCTATTCCTCCACATCTTCACCCACACTTGTTTTCTGTCTTCTTATCTGTACCGATCCTAAAGGCTACCAGGTGATAAAAGGCAATTTTAACAGTAACTTTTAAAAACCTACTCATTAGCTTTGCCTCCATTACCACAACACATGCCCAGGTCTTTTGGTGAGACCAGTCATAAGGAAACCTAGCTTACTTTGGGATGGTATATCTGAGTTATGTTTATCACCATTAATGTTGTTCTAGATGTTACTGATGTTTTATCATTTAATAACAAGGCTCTACCGTTAAGTCATGTCCCACAGTGCCAGATCCGGTCTTCCTTTCTTTTTATCTCCTATTTCATCTCAAATTTAGAGGGAAAAAAAATCTGTGGAAGATATTTAAATTTGATATTTTGAAAGAAAAGCATATTTACATGATGTTTTTAAATGAGGTCAGAAAAAATACATATTTAACTAAGGTCACACAATTGATTTAATTTCGTTTTATTAATCTTCCCCCCCAAAACTAACAAGTTCTATTTGCTTTGTTTTGAATCACAAGTGAGAACTAGACAATAAAGAATTTAAAATGAAAATAACAATCTCCATTCTCCTCTACTGAACTTCAAAGGGAAAAAAATGTGGTAAGGACAGGGTAAGAAAGTGGTAACAATGAAAGAGGCATAAAGAGAAAAAGCCAAGCAAAAATGGACAAAAGGATCAGGATGAACGGAGGAGAAAACGTTAGTACATCAAGAAACAAAATAGAATGATGACAGAGATTCCTACAGACAGGTAAGGTTTATACACTAAACAAATGTAAAAAAAAGAAGAAAAATATTTTTGACCTAAAATTATGTTAAACACAGTCCTTTTTACATGACTCTGCTCCCTTAATTCTTCCTAAGCTTCCTGTAGACTTGCACAGGTCACCCCTCATCTTGTCACAGTCCACTCATTCCTCAGCCCATTGTACAATGGCTTCTGCCCACTTCTCCATGGAACCTGCTCTACCAGTAACCTCCAGGCTGTCCCAGAAAGCAGTCACGTACTTCCTCCTGCCTCTCTGATCCTCACCCATCAATCCTGCAGAGTGACCTTCACCAGCTCTCCATCGTGGTCTCTGACTCATCACCCCATTCCACCTCAGCTCAGGACCACCTCTTTAGATCTCTGACTGCAGCTATCAGTAGGTCCTGGCTGTGTGTTGGAAGCTGATGATCCCTGAAAGGAAAGTGACCACAACACTCGGAGCGACCAAGAGATCTATTTGCAGCAGTGCAACAGAGGAGAAACGAGAGAGAGAGAGAGAGAGAGAGAGAGAGAGAGAGAGAGAGAGAAGAAGAAGAAGAAGAAGAAGAAGAAGAAGAAGAAGAAGAAGAAGAAGAAGAAAGAGAGAGCAAAAGCAAGAGCAAGGGAGACAGAGAGAGTGAGAGAGCAAGAGAGAGAGGGGCCCAGCAGGAGGGAGTTTTTATAGCCCAAATCTAATGGTGCCTCTGGGTCTATAAGCTGCCTTGTTGGCACAAAAGGGGATTGAGTGTTCAGCCTTGAGTGGGGGTTGAATGTTGAGCTTTGACGCAAACAGGTGATAAAGGGCCAGACAGAAGGAGGTTTGAGTGCGTGGGCCATCCTGCAGCTAACATTTGTTCAGCCTGCCCTGCAGATAACATAGTTCAGCCTGTTCTGCACCTAACAATCCCAGCTTGCCTGCCTCAGGTCTGGATGTCTTCTTAAACTTTAGGATCCCTCTGCCCATCTACCTGCTGACATGTTTTCCTGGTCTTCCGCTGACCCCTTCAACTCCTGATGTGTAAGATGGAACCCTCACCTGGCTAGGCACTTGACGGTCACTTCTAAATTGGTGGAACTAGAAGCTAGAAATTAGTCAGGCACAGTAATTCAGTGAGGGCGGGGGGAAAGGCAAGTCAAGGAAGATTGATGGTGATTTTTAGAAGGGAATGTAGAAGGGAAAGGAGACAATTATGAGCTGTGTCTGGTATCTGGGTGTGGGTGGGTGAGGAGCCAGTGGCCAGGAAAGAGGTGAAGAAGAAGAGGTGGAAGTTAGATGAGGTAGAAGTTAGATGAGGATAATTTACCAGAGACACAGAAATAGGAAATACATAAAGGAACAAATCACAACTGCCAAAGGAATAGACAGTTAGTAAATTTCCTTGTTCACAAATTTCCCTGGTATCTGTTACAGAAATCTTGATTTTTGCAGCAGTAGGAAGATACCTTAACCTGCTCATAATACAAGTGTGAAGGAAAACAAAAATTCTGACAGTCCAATTCAGTGTGATCATGAAGCCATCCATCTAGAAGACAAGAGCATTGATACTTAGCACCGGAATCAAAGCTTGAGGCTCGCAGTAAGAAGACCTTCCCCCCAACACCAGACCTATTCACCAGAGCATGACCATATCCACCTCCCAGCAAGGGTGATCTCAAACTGGTATGATGGAATTACCTGTCTCAGAGAAAATGAAGATATTCATAGTTCTGCATGCAGAGACAGAGTTCAGAGTGCAGTTGCCCTTGCCTTTCAAACAATGGCCTTCCTTAAAAGAGCTGCAGACTGTGCACATGAGAGCTTGAGCTAGGGAAAATAAACATGAAGGCTTATTCCAGGATTGAATGGGTTGGAACCAGGTTGGGTGGGAAAACATTGGGGTCCAGTGACAAAACATTGCCTTAAAGTTCCTCAACATATTCTCAGTGGCCAGAAAAGTTCCCATCAGATTGGATCCATTGGTTCCTTAAGAAGTGTTGGTTTCAACACTGTAATTTTGATTGCATTGAAAATAAAGTGAAAGGTAGCACCCTGCCTATGATGCAATAAACAATAAGAGCATCTACCTATAGCAACCCTGAGGCCAAAGGTATCTTTAAAAATGGATGAGACCAAAAAAAAAATACCTTAATTGACCCCAAAGAAGGAAGGCAAGCACAAAATTTCCTACCACACCTTCCTTCTGAAAAAAAGGCATCTGATACCCAAATTTACTTAAGCAGAAAGTTTACTTGCTATGAAAAAAAATGGTTGAAGATAAGCCATTCAGTGACCTCTTCCTGCTACATGGCTAGCCTACATATAGGAAAGTCTTAAGCAATCATTGCCTGCCTCTTGGGGTCAGCCAGGCAGACTCTATGCCCTAAATTGACAAGAGCACCCCTACCCAACCTCTCCTAGGGAGAGAGGAACCCCCCTCTGAGATCTGGGAAAGAGACCTCAACTCTGCCCTGCTAGGCATCCAGGTGAGCTCAGCACACACACAGACCTCCATTTCTTGATGGTCAGATCATCACAGAGTCCTGCCCTTGGCCTCCTCCCCTCAACATGCACTAACTCCCCTGCATAGTCAGATCATCATCCTGAGTCTGCTCCCCAGCCACCTTCACCCTCTGGACCACACCTTGGAAGAACACAACAGGCAAAGGACCCAGCATCAGGAGCAGGAGAAGGAACTTGTCCATCTCAGTCTGGGATGGCAGAAGATGCAGCGGGGCAACTGAGAGTGGGCAGCCAAGTGCCCAGGAAGGACCAGGAAAGCTGCTCTTGTGCACAAGCGAGAACCGGCTGGAGGATCTGCTCTGAGCTGCTCCCAGGCTGTGGGCAGGCACTTCCTTTTACCCCCTCGCCAGTGGGTGTTTTGCCACCACCCAGGTTCAGGACAGCTTCCCACAGAGCCAGCCCTTTTGGAGATTCTGAGGACAGAGGCTGTCCTGGAGCCCCTTCCTGTTCCTTTGTAGGTGCAGGCCAGGGTGTTCATTTCCGCTCTCCTCCCTAGGGTTGAGCCCATAGTCAGGACCATGACCCTCCCACTCCAACTTGGGGTTGGCAACTGTGGGGGATCCCAATAGCAGACTTTGCTCTGTAGTTCCTATAAACCAGGATCTGCATCCACTGCCACCGTGCAATATCTCATTTATGATGAATCTTCAGCCTGTCACACACAGTCAAATGAACAGCAAATAGCATCCAAACAACAAATGGAACAGGGACCTGATAGGGCCCAGGCTATTTTATAAACCAGTCCTTTGGCCCTTATTTGTCTCCACGTCAAACTCTCAGATGCAGCTGACCAAAGTGAAGTTTGGTTGATGGAGGTTCTTAGCCAGAGCTCTACACTCAACAGAAAGGCTGTGAGTTTCCACACACACGTCCTCATAGGCCTGGCCTAAGAAGATGTGGCACCCAAACCACTTAGGGTGACCATTATGTTTCAAAATGTTTAATTACAATTTTCTACTGATATGCTCTAAAGTGTCTTCAGACTCCTCATCATGCTTCATAAAATAACCAAGACCCCAGGCTCTCAGCATGCCTGGTCATCCAGCCAGCGGAGGTGAAAGACCATGGAACAAGTCCACAAGTGTACAGGCACCACAGAGCATGTCCCAGCTGGCAGGGGCAGTCTTGTGTCCCCTCCCTCCTCTGCCCTCTAGACGACCCTTTATGGAAGGGCCCTTCACAGTCAGGCTCACCTGTGAGCAGAGCGCTCTGCCCAACACATGCCTGACGGACAGACGGAGGACTCAGTACTGCTTGCCAACTACACAAAGACAATAGGACAGATGGGTGAGTGCAGGATGGCTTGTGGCCAGGAAGCTACCACTGGAGAGTGAGCACCAGGATCCCCCATGCATCACTGTCTAAGAGTCTGGGCGCACTCCACACCTCGAGAGCACAGCTCTGGTGCACGAAAGCTCCCCTTCCCCACTGTCCCAAGACAATGGTCAATAGTGTGCAGAGCAGACGCTGCAGGAGTGGGGGGCATGAGTGGGGTGCTATGATGGCATGGTTTACCCAGACCCAAAACTGACAGTGTACTGTCACCACTCACCAGTGTGTTTAGCATGTGCCTCCAACAGTGACTCTGGAATTCCAAGGGTTCTCACAGTTTCCATTCCTGTCGCCACATCATAATTGTGCCATAAAAGGAGGTACAGAAATAGAAAATAAGAGTAAAGGATGTCAGCAAATTTTCATCGGAGCTACCAGTGAACAAACTTATTCCGTGAACATCAAGTTACTAACATTCTCTGAGGCCATTGCAGACAATATATTATTGGCAGAATGTGTGTTGAGTAGGAATTGTTATGAGCTGTAAAATATGGGAACAGATCTTTAAAAAATAATATCTTCAATATACTGTGGAAATGCATGCTCATCCAACATCATATGGTGTCTTCTAATGAAGAAACATCATGGGTCCCTCACCGTGAATATTTTGTCATAATGTATCTATTGTGTCCAAGATGCTGTTAATTAAAACAAGTTGCACTTATACATTTACGAGGCATGGTCTTGGTCTGACTAGAAAAGTCAGCAAGAAGTACCTCAGGACAGGAACATAAATTGGTCATAAACAAAGACCATAAAATCTCCACTTACATATTTAATTTACTGGGAGCCCATGAGGGGCTGCCCCCAAGATTCATAAAGTGAGTTGGGATCTAACATTCTCACCTCATGATTTTACTCCAAATTTAATTACTAATAAAGCCCCTTTTACTCCCACAAAGTGTCTGAGGCCCAGAGCACATTACATGGCCAGCATATTCAGAGGTTATGAGGCATAATCTGCTCTCCAATCCAGGAAGCTCTTCCTCTGACCATCCCAGAGAGTGGGTGGCCAGAACCACCACACACTTCCAGGCCCACGCCAACCCCATTAGATCTTCCATGATGCATCTCAACTGAGAACCACCAAGGGGAGTGTCCTGGTCAGAGCATAGACTCCTTAATCAGACATGTCTGCAAGAGGTGGAACCTAGTAAAGACATTGAGGTATTCAGTACTCACCCATACAAGGGATCACGCTGGTCTCACAGAGTGAGTTAAATTTCCCAGAGAATGGGTTGCGTTTTTTTAGTTGGCAGTTTTCATGTGCTACAGACTGAACCCAGGGCCTCACATATGTTAGACAAGTGCTTTCCACTAAGCCATATCCACAACCCCAGAGTGGTTGTTTTAAAGTAGGGCTACCCAACATGCTTTGCACTTTTAAATCTCCCACCATATATTTCTCTCTCTCACTCAGTTCTACCCTGGCACCTGCTGGCATTATCCAGGTCAAAGACAAAATGATAGCAGGTGCAAAAAAATAAAAAAGGAATATGCTATTTTATGAGCAAATGATCAGGCTCCTCTCAGCACTGGCCCTTCACCAAATGCCAAAGTATCACAGTGAACAGGCATCCTATTATAATGTGTTTGCACATGAATTTTGTGTAATTTTCATCAATTATGCACACAGAATATTCTCATGGGACCTGCTCATTCCATAAAACTGAATTAAAATATGTATGTAGATGTAAACAATCAGCATCTGGTTCTCAAATCCCTCCTGTCTGGCTCCCTTTACCAACCCCTCCAGTACATTTTCACTCCACCACCACCACCTAGACCTCCAGTGGCAACACTGACCAGACACCAGTGCTCCATGCGTGTTCCACCTGCATCCTTTCATCTGTCACCTCTTAGAAGCCAGGATTTTTAAAATCACATATGCCTCTGCAGCATGGATGGAGTGTGTGTGTGTGTGTGTGTGTGTGTGTGTGTGTGTGTTGGGGAGAGATATGAAACCAGGGCAGAATTCTGGGAAAATCAAAACTCTTGGTATCAGTTTCTCAAATGACTCCATTGCCTGATGTATTCGAGCCAAGCAGTGAGCATACTCCACAGCATGCTCGCCCTTCTCTACCCCTTGAGCATCATTCGCCAGACTCCATATCCCTTCCACTGACAGAAAGGAAGGACCCACAGTGGAGATACACTCCCACCCACTTGACTAAAGAAGTTGCCATCAACCCCATGCAATCATCAAAGTTGAGGTCAGGATCTAAGTGCTCTCATCTTGCCATAGGAATGAAAATTGAACTGTTCTGCCAGTGCTTAGTCTGCTACCCACCCCCCCCCCACACACACAAAACACTGGTGTGGACTAAGGCTGATTTCACAATCCACTGACATGGACTATGATGGCTGCCGGATTACTGATGTGCATGAGCGATACCCTCTGTTCTGTATACTTTCTAATAAACTATTGCTGCAGAAGTCAATTGTGTCTTGTGAATTTGATAAACAATCCAAACCTGAAATTCATTCAGGTAGTTTTTCATTAGGATCCTCCTTTGGGGGGGTGGGGGGGCAATGTTAATGGAATGCATTAAAATGTCCTCAATGAAGACCAAAGTTTACCATAAAAATTTATATTTGACTAAAGGGGTTGGGAGATCTTCACCAACATAAGTAACTTTATTCTAGTTTTCTTTTCTAAGAGATTTTTGTTTTTCTTCTTATAGGTTTTGAACTTCAGGATAAAATATTTTCTTTAACTGGGATGATATGACTTATGTTCTTTAGGATATTGATGTAGAATGAATTGATTGATAGGCTTTCTAATATTGAACCATCCTGGTACTTCAGTTAAAATCTAAAATCCATCTAAATGCACATGTGTACAATTTGTATTTAATTCTGTGGCTAATATTTCAGTGGTATTTTGAATTAGAATCATAAATAAAAGGCCTTTATTTTCTCTTTTCTATAATCATTAAAATCAAATTCCCGCATAGATACAGCTTTGATTTCTCAGCATAGTTTTCAAAAGATAGTAATGAACCCTTTTTAAAAATTGTTGGAATTCACATATAAAGCCACCAGATCAAGATGGAGGAATAGAGAAGGTCACTATCCTGGCTGCTCCATGGTGTGAAAACAAGAAAGCAGACAGGCAGCTTCTTAGCCAGGTGGGTGGAAAAGCAGGGGAGGGAATACATTGGGACTTAATACTGGAGATCCAAAGCTGATTGGAAACTTAGAAGGTTGGATATAATAAAATAAGGAAGAAATCTCCAGCACCATTGCCAGGATCACAGCCGGCGGCACCAGGCAGAGGGGCCCCTCCATGAGACAGTGGAGGGATAAGGAAATTAAAGGAACCTGCATTTTTAGGAGACCTGAGGAATGTCTGGGTATGGAGAGTTTAAGAGATCAAAGACACTGCCCGACTAAACAGAAAGGCATTCAGCACAATATCCTAGTGCGGGAAAGAGCCATATCTCTCCCCTATGCTTGCAGAAGACAGAGGAAAGATCATTCTGTAGCCATGGAGCAGGGGCCAGCACTGGGGGGAGGCAATTTCTGGCAAACCCAAGTTTGGTCCAAAATACAACCCTGGCAAACCCACACTATACAACATCAAGTGTGCCTAAGTGACCAGGAGAAAATCAAATGTGGAGAAGGGTTTACACAGGGGAATACTGGTTGTGGAAACCTACCCAGCTCTCCCCCTCACCCTCCAATCAGGCTGTTTGCAGGACTGGCTGGGAGAGATGTGCCTAGCTGGGAACTTGAAAGGGCAGGGGTAAGAGAGGTTTAGTTTGGAGACTGAACCCAAGACCAGAAAATGTGGGGTCCACAGGTGATGGATTGGACTAAGAATTGGATCCTCCACCACATAGTGAAACCCAGGGGAGATTCCTGGGTGAAGTCTTCCAGCATGGATTGGCAATTTTGGGACCCTGGGGGTGAGCTGATTTAAAATCCCCAGACCAACAGGTATTCAGTAAACAACCTGGAGCCTACTAAGCCTAAACCCCACCCCCAAAATTAAGACTACAGGGTTACCTCTCTCATTACAGCAATCCCACCCTGACGGTGGAGCAAGCAGCACACTGCTGACCACTCCACTGAACGCTGCTGGGAAGGGAAGCTGAGAATCTTATGAACTCCAACAGAAACAATTCTTTGACTTTTCATTGAGCGAGCTTCCCCCACCCTGCATTAATTGTGACCTTAATGGTTCATGGACATTTATACATGTTCATATTTTTTTTCTAATTTTTAGCATTTTTGAAGCCAGTTATTTTTCATGAATCAGTATTTTGAGAACTAGGATGTTGAATTAGTATATTTCAATTTTGTATTCCTTTGGGTTTTTTTATTTTTTATATATTTTCTCTCACTTATCTGTTTCCCTTGATTTCTTTCTCTCTTCTGCTAACAGCTGATCTC
This sequence comes from Marmota flaviventris, assembly GCF_047511675.1. Classification (NCBI taxonomy): domain Eukaryota; kingdom Metazoa; phylum Chordata; class Mammalia; order Rodentia; family Sciuridae; genus Marmota; species Marmota flaviventris. Next base: position 110,104,520 of record NC_092506.1, on the reverse strand, counting down.
TATTGCTCTCTCTTTCACTATTTTTTTTACTTCTATCTTCTCTCCTCCCTCATACTCATCACATCCTACATCACTTCTGTTCTCTCCCTCTCCACCTTTCAAAATTGTAAACTCTTTGGCAAACTATTGTTTTACCATAAACAATGACTGATCAAATCATTTCTGTTTATTGTGGCAATTAGCATTGTAGATGTCATAGCAGGAACTATTTGTTTAATGCTGTATATTGTTTTCATAAGTTATTGTTATTATTTGTCTCCCTTAAATGGTGAGGTACTGGAAAACTTCAGGAACATAAGCCCACAGGGTAGAAACTCTACTGCCTCCAATCCATACTATTAGATGGGTAGACACACAAACAACATGAGAAAGGAAGGGAACAAAGGAAGGGAACAACCCCCAAACAAACCAAGATACTTCAATAAGAGAATCCATCAACATCAAAGTGGAAAAAACGTCAGAGAAGGAGTTTAGAATGTACATCACTAAACTGACCTGTGAGGTGAAAGATGTTGTAAGGAGTGAAATCGGAGAGAATACACAAGAAGTGAAATATCACTTCAATAAAGAGAGAGATTCTTTTAAAAAAATCAAGTAGAAATCCTCAAATTATTAAATCAATAAACCAAATTAAAAATTTAATGAAAAGCATCAATAGACTAGACCACTTGGAAGTCAGAGTTTCAGGCAATGAAGACAAAATGTATAATCATGAAAATAAAGTTGACCATGAAGAAAAGATGTTAAGAGACCATGAACAGAACTTCAAAGAAATATGGGATAGCATGAACCTATGAAATTTAAGACTTATCAGTATAGATTAAAGCTCAGACATACAAACCAAAGAAATGCAAAATAACTTTTTTTTTGCCTAATAATCTTTCAGTGAAATAATATCCCCAAATTTTCCAAACCTAAATAATGAAATGGAAAATCAAATACAGGAGGCTTATAGGATCCCAAATAAACAAAATTACAACTGACACATACCACAGCATATTGTTACAAAAATGCCTAATATATAGAATAAAAATAGAATTTAAAATCAATCAGAGAAAAACAAGAGTTCACACTTAGAGGGAAACTAATCCGGACCTCAGCTGATTTCTCAATGCAGATCATCAAAGCTAGGAGGTCTTGGAATAATATATACCAAGCTCTGAATGAAATGGATATCATCCAAGAATACTATACCCAGCAAAACTAATCTTTAGAATTGATGATGAAATAAAAACCTTCCATGATAAGCAAAAGTTAAAAAAAAAATTGCAACTAGAAAGTCTTCACTACAAAACATACTCAATAAAATATTTTATGAAGAAGAAATGAAAAATAAAATTGAAAACAAGCAAAGGAAAGAACTGTCCTAGAAGAATAGACAAAGGAGAAGCTAATTCGTATTTAAATTGAGAAATGATAGGGAATAAAAATTATTTCTCAATAATAACATTGAATGTAAATGGCTTAAACTCATTCATTAGAAGACATAGACAAGCAAATTGGATTAAAAAACAAAACCAAACAATATGCTGTCTCCAAGAGACTCACTTCATAGGCAAACACATCCACAGACTGAAGTTTAAAGGATGGGAAAAAAATATACCATTCACATGGATATCGTAAACAAGCAGGAATTTCTATCCTTATATCAGATAAAGTAGACTTTAAGCCAAGTTAGTCAGAAGGAACAAAGAAGGATATTTCATACTGCTTAAGGGAATTATATATCAACAAGATGTAACAATTATATGTAAATATTTATACCCCCAAACAATGGGGCATCTATGTACATCAAATAAACCATTCTCAATTTCAAGAATCGAATAGACCACAATACAATAATACTGGTTGGCATTAACATACCTCTCTCACTATTCAATATAGCTTCCAAATTAAAGTAAATACAGAACTAAATAGAACTAAAAAACTATAATTAATGAATTAGACAATAGACATATATATAGAATATCTTATCCATCATGACTGAATCCCTTTCTTCTCAGCAAAAGACAGACCCTTCTTTAAAATAGACAATATCTTAGGCCACAAAACATCTCTTAGCAAATGTGAAAATTAGAGATAATATCTTGCATTCTATCAGATCATAATTGAATGAAATTTGAAATCAATGATAAAATAAAAAATAGAAGCTACTCTAACACCTGGAGACTAAATAATACACTATTGAATGACCAATGGATACCAAAAGAAAATAGGGATGATATTTTTAAAAGTACTTAGAGGTAAATGAGAATATCAACACAACATATCAAAATATCTGGGATACTATGAAGGCAGTTCTAAGAGGAAAGTTCATTTCATTGAGCTCACTTGTAAAGTAAGCAAATAAGTAACATAACATTACATCTCAAAACCCTAGAAAAAGAAGATTATATCAACACCAAAAGCAGTAAAAGAAAGGAAATAATTAAAATCAGAGCCAAAATGAATGCAATTGAAACTAAAAAATCCCCAAAATTAACAAAACAGAAAGTTGGTTCTGTAAAAAAATAAATTAAATTGACAAACCCTTAGCCACACTAACAAAGAGAAAGAGAAAACTCAAATTACTAAAATTCATGATGAAAAAAGAAACATCACACTGAATACTGCTGAAATAATAAACTGTTTTGAAAATCTATAGTCTAATAAAATAGAAAATTATGAAGACAGCAACCTATTTCTAGAGGCATATGACCTACCCAAATTCAATCAGGAGAACATAAAAAATTTAAACAGATCAATTTCAAGCAATGAAATTCAAGATGCCATCACAAGCCTACCAACAAAGAAAAGCCCAGGACCAGATGATTCTTATTCTCTCAGGACCAGATCTTCAAAGAAGAACTTAACACAAGTCCTCCTCAAATTATTCCATGAAATAGAAAAGAAGAAAACACTTCTAAACTCATTCTATAAAGCTAGTATCACCCTGATATCAAAACCAAAGACACATCAAGAAAAGAAAACTCAGACCAATATCCCTGATGAACATACATGCAAAAATTCTTAATAAAATTCTGGCAAACCTTTAATTTCTTTCTTCTTTCTAATTGCTCTGACTAGAGTTTCAAGAATGATGTTGAATAGAAGTGGTGAAAGAGGATATCCTTGTCTTATTTCAGTTTTTAGAGGGAATGCTTGCAATTTTTCTCCATTAAGAATGGTGGTGGCCTTGGGTTTAGCATATATAGCTTTTACAACTTTGAGGTATATTCCTACTATCCCCAGTTTTTCTAGTGTTTTGAATATGAAGGTGTGCTGTATTTTGTGAAATGCTTTTTCGGCATCTATTGAGATGATCATATGATTCTTGTTTTTAAGTCTATTAAAATGATAAATTACCTTTATTGATTTCCATATGTTGAACCAACCCTGCATTCCTGGGATGACCTCACCTGATGATGGTGCACTATCTTTTAAATATGTTTTTGTATGCGATTTGCCAGAATTTTGTTGAGAATTTTTGTGTCTATGTTCACCAGGGATATTGGTCTGAAGTTTTCTTTCCTTGGTGTAACTTTGTCTGGTTTTGATATCCGGGTGATAGTAGCCTCATAGACTGAGTTTGTAAGGGTTCCCTCCTTTTATATTTCATGGAATACTTTGAGGAGTATTGGTGTTAATTCTTCTTTGAAAGTCTTGTAGAACTCAGCTGTGAATCTGTCTGCTCCTGGACTTTTCTTGGTTGGTAGAATTTTGATGGTGTTTTCTATTTCATTACTTGAAATTGATCTATTTAAAGCATGTATGACCTCCTCACTGGAAAAGAAGAACTCAAACTATCACTCTTTGCTGATGACATGATTCTTTATCCACTGAAAGAGAAATTAGGAAAACTACCCCATTCACAATAGCCTCAAAAACAAAACTGGGAATCAAACTAACAAAAGATCTCTACAATAAAAACTACAGAACACTAGAGAAAGAATTTGAAGACAACCTTAGAAGATGGAAATATCGCCCATGCTTTTGGATAGGCAGAATCAATATTGTCGGCGCCGGCAAGGTAGACGGAACTGTGACCACCCACAGAGCAGGCCCAGCGGCCTGCTGAGTGGCAGAGCCGCCCCCCACCCCCCGCGCCTGCCAGGTAGGCGGAACTGTGACCAGCAACAGAAAAGGCCCAGTGGCCCGCGGAGGGGCAGAGCTTCCAATCACTCCTGCAAGGTAGGCGGGCCTGCGACCCACCAGCAGAAGAGGAGCAGCGGCCTGCTGAGAGGCAGAGCCGCCCCCTCCCCCCGTGCCTGCAAGGTAGACGGAACTGTGACCACCCACAGAACAGGCCAGACCTGCAACTGACAGACAGAACAGGCCCAGTGGCCTGAGGAAGGGTAGAGCTGCCCCCCCCCCGCGCCTGCAAGGTAGGCGGACCTGCGACCCACTGGCAGAACAGCCCCAGAGGCCTGCAGAGGGGCAGTGCCGCTGCCTGCGCCTGCAAAGTAGGCAGAACTGCGACCACCGACAGAACAAGCCTAGCGGCCCGCAGAGGGACAGAGCCGCCGCCCGTGCCTGCAAGGTAGGCGGACCTGCTACCGACTGGCAGAGCAGGCCCAGCGGCCTGCCGGCGTGGTAGGCACATTGCCCCAATTGGAGGAGGGGCAGAGCCGCCGCCAGCGCCTGCAAGGGAGACTTTGCAACTATACAAGACCAATATAAATATATAGGGGGAAAATTCAATAGCACAACAGTTTCACCAAGTAGAAAGGAACGCAAACAGTATGAAGAGACAAGGAAAGAAAGGACCACAAGCAATGCAGGTCAACTCAACGTTAGAAGAGGTAATAGCTGCAGCAGATGGAATGTCAGATAAAGAATTCAGGATATACATGCTTCAGATGATCTGGAGTCTCAAGGAAGACATCAGACAGCAAAATCAGACAATGAAAGATCACTTCAACAATGAATTACATAAACAAATCCAAGAAGCAAAAGATCAACTATACAGGGAGATAGAGGTTATAAAAAACAAACAAACAGAAATCCTAGAAATGCAGGAAGCAATAAACCAACTTAAAAACTCAATTGAGAATACTACCAGCAGAGTAGAACACTTAGAAGATAGAACATCAGACAATGAAGATAAAGTATTTCAACTTGAAAAGAACATAGACAGCTCAGCAAGACTGTTAAGAAACCATGAGCAGAACATCCAAGAAATATGGGATAACATCAAGAGACCAAACTTAAGAGTCATTGGGATACAGGAAGGGACAGAGTTTCAAACCAAAGGAATGAGCAATCTATTCAATGAAATAATACGAGAAAACTTCCCAGACTTGAAGAATGAGACAGAATCCCAAATCCTAGAAGCCTACAGGACGCCGAATGTGCAAAATCATAAGAGACCCACACCTAGACACATTATAATGAAGATGCCCAACATACAGAATAAGGAGAGAATTTTAAAAGCTACAAGAGAAAGGAAGCAGATCACATTTAGGGGTAAGCCAATCAGGATAACAGCTGACCTTTCAACACAGACTCTGAAAGCTAGAAGATCCTGGAATAACATATTTCAAACACTGAAAGAAAATGGGTTCCAACCAAGAATTGTGTTTCCAGCGAAATTAAGCTTCAGGATGGAAGATGAAATTAAAACCTTCCACGATAAACAAAAGTTAAAAGAATTTGCAGCTAGAAAACCATCTCTTCAAAACATCCTTGGCAAAACATTACAGGAAGAGGAAATGGAAAATAACAATGAAAACCAACAGTGGGAGGTAGGACAGTAAAGGGGGGAAAAATAATCAAAGAGGAAAACAAACCATGTTTAGTAACATAAATAAACAAATATGGCTGGAAGAACAACCCAAATCTCAATAATAACCCTAAATGTTAATGGCTTAAACTCAGCAATCAAGAGACACAGGCTAGTAGAATGGATCACAAAACAAGACCCAACAATATGCTGCCTACAGGAGATGCATTTGATAGGAAAAGACATACATAGGCTGAAGGTGAAAGGTTGGGAAAAATCATATCACTCATATGGACTTCGGAAACAAGCAGGAGTGTCCATACTCATATCAAATAAAATAGATTTCAAGCCAAAGTTAATCAAAAGGGATAAAGAGGGACACTACATACTGCTTAAGGGAACCATACACCAACAAGACATAACAATCATAAATATATATGCCCCAAACAATGGTGCAGCTATGTTCATCAAACAAACTCTTCTCAAGTTCAAGAGTCTAATAGACCACCATACAATAATCATGGGAGACTTCAACACACCTCTCTCGCCACTGGACAGATCTTCCAAACAAAAGTTGAATAAGGAAACTATAGAACTCAATAACACAATTAATAACCTAGACTCAATTGACATATATAGAATATACCACCCAACATCAAGCAGTTACACTTTTTTCTCAGCAGCACATGGATCCTTCTCAAAAATAGATCATATATTATGTCACAGGGCAACTCTTAGACAATATAAAGGAGTAGAGATAATACCATGCACCCTATCTGATCATAATGGAATGGAACTGAAAATCAACGATAAAAGAAGGAAGGAAAAAGAATACATCACTTGGAGAATGAACAATAGTTTACTGAATGATCAATGGGTTATGGAAGACATCAAGGAGGAAATTAAAAAATTCTTAGAGATTAATGAAAACACAGACACAACATATCGGAATCTATGGGACACATTGAAAGCAGTTCTAAGTGGAAAATTCATTGCTTGGAGTTCATTCCTTAAAAAAAGAAAAAACCAACAAATAAATGATCTCATACTTCATCTCAAAATCCTAGAAAAAGAAGAGCAAAACAACAGCAAAAGAAGTAGAAGGCAAGAAATAATTAAAATCAGAGCTGAAATTAATGAAATCGAAACAAAAGAAACAATTGAAAAAATTGACAAAACTAAAAGTTGGTTCTTTGAAAAAATAAAGAAAATCGACAGACCCTTAGCCATGCTAGCGAAGAGAAGAAGAGAGAGAACTCAAATTACTAGCATATGGGATGAAAAAGGCAATATCACAACAGACACTTCAGATATACAGAAGATAATGAAAAATTATTTTGAATCCTTATACTCCAATAAATTAGAAGATAGTGAAGGCATCGATAAATTTCTTAAGTCATATGATCTGCCCAGATTGAGTCAGGAGGATATAGACAACCTAAACAGACCAATATCAATTGAGGAAATAGAAGAAACCATCAAAAGACTACCAACTAAGAAAAGCCCAGGACCGGATGGGTATACAGCAGAGTTTTACAAAACCTTTAAAGAGGAACTAATACCAATACTTTTCAAGCTACTTCAGGAAATAGAAAAAGAGGGAGAACTTCCAAATTCATTCTACGAGGCCAACATCACCCTGATACCTAAACCAGACAAAAACACTTCAAAGAAAGAAAACTACAGACCAATATCTCTAATGAACCTAGATGCAAAAATCCTCAATAAAATTCTGGCGAATCGGATACAAAAACATATCAAAAAAATTGTGCACCATGATCAAGTAGGATTCATCCCTGGGATGCAAGGCTGGTTCAATATACGGAAATCAATAAATGTTATTCACCACATCAATAGACTTAAAAATAAGAACCATATGATCATCTCGATAGATGCGGAAAAAGCATTCGACAAAGTACAGCATCCCTTTATGTTCAAAACTCTAGAAAAACTAGGGATAACAGGAACATACCTCAATATTGTAAAAGCAATCTATGCTAAGCCTCAGGCTAGCATCATTCTGAATGGAGAAAAATTGAAGGCATTCCCTCTAAAATCTGGAACAAGACAGGGATGCCCTCTCTCACCACTTCTGTTCAACATAGTTCTCGAAACACTGGCCAGAGCAGTTAGACAGACGAAAGAAATTAAAGGCATCAAAATAGGAAAAGAAGAACTTAAATTATCACTATTTGCAGGTGACATGATTCTATACCTAGCAGACCCAAAAGGGTCTACAAAGAAACTATTAGAGCTAATAAATGAATTCAGCAAAGTGGCAGGATATAAAATCAACACGCATAAATCAAAGGCATTCCTGTATATCAGCGACAAATCCTCTGAATTGGAAATGAGGACAACCACTCCATTCACAATATCTTCAAAAAAAATAAAATACTTCGGAATCAACCTAACAAAAGAGGTGAAAGACTTATACAATGAAAACTACAGAACCCTAAAGAGAGAAATAGAAGAAGATCTTAGAAGATGGAAAAATATACCCTGTTCATGGATAGGCAGAACTAACATCATCAAAATGGCGATATTACCAAAAGTTCTCTATAGGTTTAATGCAATGCCAATCAAAATCCCAACGGCATTTCTTGTAGAAATAGAGAAAGCAATCATGAAATTCATATGGAAAAATAAACGACCCAGAATAGCAAAAACAATGCTTAGCAGGAAGTGTGAATCAGGTGGTATAGCGATACCAGACTTCAAACTATACTACAGAGCAATAGTAACAAAAACAGCATGGTACTGGTACCAAAACAGGCAGGTGGACAAATGGTACAGAATAGAGGACACAGAAACGAATCCACAAAACTACAACTATCTTATATTTGATAAAAGGGCTAAAAGCATGCAATGGAGGAAGGATAGCATCTTCAACAAATGGTGCTGGGAAAACTGGAAATCCATATGCAACAAAATGAAACTGAATCCCCTTCTCTCGCCATGCACAAAAGTTAACTCAAAATGGATCAAGGATCTTGATATCAAATCAGAGACTCTGCGTCTGATAGAAGAAAAAGTTGGCTCCAATCTACATATTGTGGGGTCGGGCTCCAAATTCCTTAATAGGACGCCCATAGCACAAGAGTTAAAAACAAGAATCAACAAATGGGACTTACTTAAACTAAAAAGTTTTTTCTCAGCAAGAGAAACAATAAGAGAGGTAAATAGGGAGCCTACATCCTGGGAACAAATTTTTACTCCTCACACTTCAGATAGAGCCCTAATATCCAGAGTATACAAAGAACTCAAAAAATTAAACAATAAGATAACAAATAACCCAATCAACAAATGGGCCAAGGACCTGAACAGACACTTCTCAGAGGAGGACATACAATCAATCAACAAGTACATGAAAAAATGCTCACCATCTCTAGCAGTCAGAGAAATGCAAATCAAAACCACCCTAAGATACCATCTCACTCCAGTAAGATTGGCAGCCATTATGAAGTCAAACAACAACAAGTGCTGGCGAGGATGTGGGGAAAAGGGTACACTTGTACATTGCTGGTGGGACTGCAAATTGGTGCAGCCAATTTGGAAAGCAGTATGGAGATTCCTAGGAAAGCTGGGAATGGAACCACCATTGACCCAACTATTCCCCTTCTTGGACTATTCCCTAAAGACCTTAAAAGAGCGTATTATAGGGATACTGCTACAACGATGTTCATAGCAGCACAATTCACAATAGCTAGACTGTGGAACCAACCCAGATGCCCTTCAATAGATGAATGGATAAAAAAATGTGGCATTTATACACAATGGAGTATTACTCTGCAATAAAAAATGACAAAATCATGGCATTTGCAGGGAAATGGATGGCACTAGAGCAGATTATGCTAAGCGAAGCTAGCCAATCCCTAAAAAACAAATGCAAATGTCATCTTTGATATAAGGAGAGCAACTAAGAACAGAATAGAGAGGAAGAGCATGAGAAGAAGATCACCACTAAACAGGGATGAGAGAGGGGAGGGAAAGAGAAAGAGAAGGGAAATTGCATGGTAAAGGAAGGAGACCCTCATTGTTATACAAAAATCACATATAAGAGGAAGTGAGGGGAAAGGGGAAAAAAACAAGAGAGAGAAATGAATTACAGTAGATGGGGTAGAGAGAGAAGATGGGAGTGGAGAGGAGGGGAGGGGAGGGGGGATAGTAGAAGATAGGAAAGGCAGCAGAATACAACAGACACTAGTATGGCAATATGTAAAAAAGTGGATGTGTAACCGATGTGAATCTGCAATATATATACGGGGTAAAAATGGGAGTTCATAACCCACTTGAATCAAATGTATGTAATATGATATGTCAAGAGCTTTGTAATGTTTTGAACAACTAATAATAATAATAAATAAATAGAGAAAAGATAGTCTATTCAACAAATGGTGCTGGAAGAACTGGAAATCCATATGTAGCAAAATGAGATAAAACCTCTATATCTCACCCTACACAAAAATTAACTCCAAGTGGATCAAAGATTTAGGCACTAGGGCAGAGATTCTACACCTAATAGAAGAAAAAGTAGGCCCAAATCTTTACCATGTCACCCTAGGATCTGACTTCCTTAACAACACCCCTAAAGAGCAAGAAGTAAAATCAAAAATCAATAAATGAGATGGGTTCAAATTTAAAAGCTTCTTTTCAGCAAAGGAAACAATCAATAATGTGACAAGAGAGCTTATAGATTGGGAGAAAATCTTTACCACATGAACCTCTGATAAAGCAGTAATCTCTAGGATATAAAAAGAGCTCAAAAAACTTAACACCAAAACCACAAATAACCCAATCAATAAATGGGCAAAGTAACCGAACAGGCACTTCACAGAAGAAGAAATATGATCAGTCAACAAATATATGAAAAAAAATATTCAACATCTCTAGCAATTAGAAAAATGCAAAAAAAAAAAAAAAACTACACTGAGATTTCATCTTCTTCTAGTCAGAATGGGAATTATCAAAAATATAAGTAACAATAAATGTTGGTGAGCAGGTGGGGAAGAAGGTTTAATCCATACACTGATGGTAGAACTGCAGATTGCTGCAACTACTCTGGAAAGCAGTATGGAGATTCCTTAGAAAACTTGGAATGGAACCATCATTTGATCCAGTTATCACACTCCTCAGCATATACCCAAAGGACTTAAAATCAGCATACTAGAATGACATAGCCTCCTCAATGTTTTTAGCAGCTCAGTTCACAATAGCTACGCTGTGGAACTAACCTAGGTGCCCTTCGACAGAATAATGGGTGAAGAAAATATGATGTATATACATTATGGCATATTACTCAGCTATAAAGAATAATGAAATTATGGCATTTTCCAGTAAATGGATGAAACTGGAGACTATCATGGTAAGTGAAATAAGTCAATCCCAAAAAAACAAAGGCCAAATGTTCTCTCTGATATGTGGATGCTAACACACAATAAGGGGAAGGGAGGGAAAAATAGAAGTTCATTGGGTTAGACAAAGAGGAATGGACAGAAAGAAGGGGAGATGATAATGAGAAAGACCATAGAATGAATCAGACATAACTTTGTTATGTTCATATATGAATACATGACCAGGGTAACTCCACATCACGTACAACCACGAGAATGGGAAGGTATGCTCCATGTATGTGTATGTGTTCAAATACACTCTACTGTCATGTATATCTAAAAAGAACAATTTAAAAAAAAACTCACAAACAATCCAAAAAAAGCCACCAGTCTTTTTAAACTTTATTTGTGCATTTGCTATGGCTTGACTGTCTATATCCATGTACTCACTCAGTCCATATGTTAGGAACTAATAATCACTGTGATAATGTCAGGAGATAAGGCCTTTGGGAGTTGATTAGGTTGTGGAAAAAAATGTCATGAATGACATTAGTGCCCATATAAAAGGCCCCAGGGAGCTGCCTTGCCCTATCCACCATGTGAATCTATAGAACATATGCCATCTGCTCCCCACCTGTGGATGCTAATGAGGAAGCATCATTCCAGTCTCTCTTCCCACTGCTGCAAGTCTAAGCAGAATCTCCTAAGGAGTCCCAACAGTGTCGGAAGCTCTTCATCAGAGGGCAAAGTTTCTATAAGGGTCTGGGAAAACTTTCTAAATAATGGGGAACACCCAAACTGCATAGTGAGGAGAGATCCAGACACCAAGCGCTCCAGGGACCATGGGTTTGTCCCTTATGCCATTACAGAGGAGATAGATGAAGCCATGAGTGCATTGTCACACAGGGCTGTGTCAAGAGAAGCTTCTCAAAGACCAGGGGCCCACTTAATGGTGGAAAAGATCTTTGTGGTTGGCACGAAAGACACTGAAGAACCTCACATACAAGATTATTATTTTTTCCATTTTTTATTTGTTTTAATTAGTTACACATGACAGGACAATGATCTTGACATATCATACATTTGAATCAGATGGGGATACAAGATTATTTTGAACATTATGGGGAAATGAAGTAGTGGAAATCATAACTGTTCAGGGCAGTGGCAAGAAGAGGGGCTTTGCTTCTGTGACCTCTTTTGACCTTGACTCCATAGACAAGACTGTCATCCTCCTTTATACTTAAAGCATAAATATGAACTCTCTGGGCATACTGTGAACAGACACACTGGAAGTAAGGAGTCCCTATCAAAGTCAGAGGTGGCTGAAGCTTCACCTAGCCAAAGAGGTTGAAGTGGTTCTGGGAGCTTTGGTGGCAGCTGAGGAGGTGCTTTTGGTGGTAAAGACTACTTTGGCTGTGGAGGAAACTTCAGTGTAGTGATAGGTTTGTGGGCAGTGGGAAGGGCTACAATGGATTTGCTAATGGTGGAAGCAATGATGGAGGTGGTGGAAGTTATAATGATTTTGTCAATTACAACAGTCCATCTTCAAATTTTGGGCCCAGGAAAGGAGAAAAGTTCAGAGCTGAAACTCTAGTCCCTTTGGTGGTGGGAGCCAATACTTTGGCAAACCATAAAACCAAAGTGGCTCTCGCAGTTCCAGCAGCAGCTATGACAGAAGGTTCATTTACTGCCAGGAAGCAAACCTTAAATAAGAAGAGATCCAGAAAAGTGGCAGAGAAGCTATAGGTCACAACACTTGAGTGAACTCAGTCATGCATGCTGGTTGAGGACCTAGCAGCTATGCTGAAGACGTGGTTTAGATGACATTCATTTGGATGGAAAAAAATTCACGAACTCTATTTGTAACTAACTGCATTACTGGTTATTTTAGTTTTTGTTCTATGGAAAGTATGAAGTATTCCAAAAAACAGTTTTAACGTAAATTTTAATTTCTGAATCTATGCTATTAGTGAAATGTAAGCCTCTGATCATTATGCCAAACAAGTGTGTCTTTAAAAAAAGAGAGAGAAGAAAAAGTAAAAAACAAGAAATTATCATCTATGAACCAGGAAGAGCACCTTCACAAAATACCACATCAGTGGACTCCTTCATCTTGAACTTCACAGACTTTGAAACTGCTAGAAATAAATTTCTGTTTATAAATTGCACAATTTATGGCATTTTATTGTACCAGCCTGAAAGTGTTAAGACAGCATTTTAAAGAGGGTGTTTCGCAATTATTTTAAAATTTTTCATGTGATTTCATAATGAAAAGCCATCCTCTGGGCTTGGGATGTGACTCAGTGGGTTGAGTGTTATGTCTAGCATCTTCTTCAATCAATCCTGGAACTCTGTAAACTTTGTTCAGATGGCTCAACCTAAGCAAACTGAAAATAATGAACTGTAATCTTTAACTGAGAACTTGTATGTCTTGCTAAAAAAAATATACCAGGCAGTAAGAATAGAGGTGTATACAGCAAGAGAGACAGTTTGCCACTGGAATAAAGGCATGTTGTACAGTAAAGGAGAAAAATGCCAACACTTGTTTTTAGTGTCCCCATACCTACTGTCCAAAGCCATTCCGTACTTTGTTCTCAAAGTTCCTGCAAACACACAATGCATGTGAACATTAACAAAAGAAGACATTTGTGTGTACCTCATATCTATAGGGGTGAGAGATTGAAAGACTCACATGTGGTTTAATATTTAAAAATCTATCAATCAATATACACCACATCAATATGTAAGGAGATAAAGCACATATTGGTCTCAATTGGAGAAAACATCACTATAGCTACTTGGGAGGTTGAAGCAAGAGGATCACAAGTTCAAAGCCAGACTTGAAAACCTAATGAGACTCTGTGTCAAAACAAAAAGGACTGGAGATGTAGCTCAGTGGTAGTGTACCCCTGGATTCAACACCCAGTAGCAAAAAACAAAAATGAAAAGAAAAATAAAAACCATTTTATGTGGTTCAAAACCTGTTTATGAACACACACTTTGAATTATCTTACATCTACAATGTACCATCTAAAAGCCACCCAAGTCCCATGGAGGGGCAAATTCAGGCTCAGGGTATACCATCCCTGATTACAATGTACCTACCATAAACCCTTTCCAGTTTACTTGGGCCATGCAGGGGAAGGAGCCTAAAAGTATTTCCTCCCTGCTGGCATTTCCTGCACCATCTTCACATTTCCCCACCACCCCAGGCACAGAAAGGAACAACAAGAATTTGGAAGAGTATTACTTCTTAAGGATCCCAGTGATGGAGATTCATAGGGAGCCCAATCACTCACCAAAACCACTGCACTGTGACCTAGAGGAGGACAGTGTTCTCTGTTTACCCAGGACACAAGGAATGTCCACTCCTCTGCCATCAACTTATCCCTGCTGATCTCAGAGCAGTGGTGCAGCCAAAGAACCAGAGATCTGACTTCAGAACCTGCCCCTGTGTGCAGGACCTCTGCTCCTGGGGCCTTGAACAAGCTGGTGGGGTGGGGTGGGGTGGCTGACCTGCTCTGCTCTGCTCTGCTCTGGTGAGCGTGGAGAAGAGGAGACAATAGCAGTATATTCCTGGTTCTCCTACCCCTGACCCCTCTCATGAAAGAGATGGTCTAGGAGAGAGACTGAGAGGGTGAGTTTCAGCAAAATCTGTCTCTATTGCTCTAAGACAAATCAGGAATCTGAGGCCTTGTCTTGTAGCCTTATTTCAGGCCTTCAAAGAACAGTTGCTATTCAATATGATATTTAATGTGTGATTCTCTCCTTTAAATATATATTTCATAGAAATGTATTACATACATATTTATATAATTGTGTGTGTTTATGAGGAGAAGGATAGTAGGAATACATCAAGTTTTTTAAAAATCTCTCTAATGATAGGTTTGAGTAGAGTTTTTTCAATAACTTTTAATTTTACAAGGTTTGATTTACAGAACTGTGTTATTGGATTTTCATCAGTGAAAAAAATATCTGATGAGAACAACTTAGAAGAGAAAAAAAAAACACATTATTTTGGCCCATTGTTTCAGAGGTTCAGTCCATGGTCAGCCAACTCCATCACTCTGGACCCAAAGTGAGGCAGAATACCATGGCAGAGGGGCGTGTTGGAGAAGTGCTGCTCCATTGTCCATGGTGGCCAGAAAGCAGAGAGAGGGGGGGAAGGGGCCACAGGGAAGAGGACCCCTTTCGGATCACATCCCCAGTGACCCACCTCCTCTGGCCACACTCCACCTGTCTACATTTACCAACTAGTTATTTAATTCAATCCACTATGAACTATTAGGTTACAGCTCTCACAATCCAATCCCTTTATCTCTGAACATTCCTGCACTAACACAGGAGATTTTAGGGACATCTCATATCTAAACTATAACAAGAACCATTTCAGACATAGTTCTGAAAGATCCTTTGTACTTGCCACCAGTTTGCTCAGCAATTAACAGCTTACATGACATAGTACATGTACATAGGCCATTCTCTATAGTGGTTCAATCAACCTGCATTTTCTTTAGCTCTAGCTTAGGTCAGTTTGAGAGGCAAAAAAAAATTTTTAAAATACATAAATGTGATATTCTGAAATACAAAAATACTTTTAAAAGATTTTATTTGTTCAAAAATCTTTAATTTCATAAACATCAACCAAAGATGAATTTATTTTTATCAGTCTTTAAAAGAGAAACATAAAAATAAGAATTTCTTTTTAATTTATGAATGGGTAACTTAAAATTATATACAATAAATGACCAAATATGTTAATAATATTCTGTACTTTTGCATCATACTGGTGAGGAAAATAGAATGAAGAAATGGATAAGGAGACAGGGAGTTTAATGTGAAGATTAGAAGACAAAACAGGGCCCCATGCCATCAGGGCCCAGAGTTCTGGAGGAAGAGCCACCCCACATTGGGGTTCCTTATTCACCAAAGCATGGCTCCACAGCCCAACATCAGGGGACATATGCTTGACGCTGCCACTGCCACAAAACTGGGGTAGCACCACTTCTATCAAGGGACAACAATAAGGACCTGGTAAGACATCACCAAGGTCCCTGTGGGCCTGGCTGCATCAAAGATTTCTCTACTAGGGACGCTAACCATTATCCTATTGCTGAGGTAACAGGGAGTCTTGCATGAGGTTGCCTATCTCTTGTTTCTCTTACTAACAGCCAACTTCTTATGATTGCCCTCTCACTACTCATATAATCTAATACCTGCATATTCTCACATTCTACCTCATAAATATCTCAGCCAACCCCCCAGTACTCCCTTTCACCATCACAAACTGTAAACCATTATGCAAATCTATTTATTATATGGTAGAAGATAACCAAACTCATAATTTCTGATTATAGTGACAAAACTATAAATGTAAAAATAGAAGCTAACTGATATATGGCTGCTCATTGGGTACATTGAGTGCTGTAATATTGATCTCTCCCTTAAAGGTAAGGTATTGATAACCTGCAGGGACACTATAAGACAATAGGGCAAAAGCTGTAATACCTCAGATCCACACTACAAGAGAGGAACATACATAGACATCATGAAAATACAAGGGAGGAAAGTGCCCCAAACAAACCAAGATACTACAACAATAGAATCCATAAATAGCAAAGGAAGACCAATTTGGATCTCCACAGATTTTTCAACCCAGACTCTCAAAGCTAGGAGATTTTGTAACAACAAATACCAAGCTCTAAAAGATAATAGATGCCAACCAAAAATCTTATATCCAGAAAAATTAAACTTCAAATTTGACAATGAAATAAAAACCTTCCATGATAAACAAAAGCTAAAAGAATTTATAGTAACAAAGCCTGCACTACAAAACATTCTTGGCAAAATATTCCATGAGGAGGAAATGAAAAACAACAATGAAATTCTGCAAAGGGAAGAACTACAATAGAGGAAAAGCCAACCAAAGGAGAAACCAAGTCAAGCTTAATACCAAAAATAAACAAAAATGACCAGTAATACAAATAATGTCTCAATAAGAACCCTAAATGTTAATGGCCTAAACTAACCAATCAAAAGACATAGGCTGGTAGATTGGATTTTTTAAAAAGACCCAACAATATGCTGCCTTCAAGAGACTCATCTCATAGGAAAAGACGCCCACAGACTGAAGGTGAAAGGTATATAATTCACATGGTCTACATAAGCAAGCTTCATACATGTACTTAGGGTAATGATGCCTAACTCATCCTCATATCAAATAAAGTAGACTTCAAGCCAAAGTTAATAAAAAGGGATAAAGGTAGACATTTCATACTGCTTAAGGGAACCATACATCAACAAGACATAACAGTTATAAATATATATGCTCCAAACAATGGAGCATCTATGTTCATCAATCAAATTCTTCTCAAGTTCAAGAGTCAAATAGACCACAACACAATGATTCTGGATGAGTTTAACACACCTCTTTTACCAGTGGAAAGATCTTCCAAATGAAAGCTAAATAAAGAAACTATAGAACTCAATAATACAATCAATAACTTAGACTTAACTAACATATATAGAGTATATTATCCATCAATGAGCAAATACACTTTCTTCTCAGCAGCACTTGGATCCTTCTCTAAAATAGACCATATATTATGCCACAAAGCAAATCTTTTTTTTTCTGATGCATACCTTTATTGGCATCTACAATTTTTCATCAAGATAAATTCCTAGAATTAAAATTACCAAAATAATAGATATTCACATGGTTAATACCTATGGTAAATAATACCAAATTTTTCAGACACACACCAAAAAAGAAAAAGAAAAGAAAGAAAGAAAACACTTTATCATTATAGAAAATCTTCTTAAAAGAACTTTCTATTCTCCTCCTTTCCAATATTTTTTTAATTTTTATGTTTTATTTATTTCTTACATAGATGACAATAGTGGAGTGCATTACATTCATAATTATCCATTCCCAACACAATACACCTTTATACCACCATTTATCATATCTCTGTTTGTATATAAGGTATGTTAACACCAAATTCACATCTTCATACATGTATTTTGTATAATGATGACCCTCTCCTTCCACCTCCTAGCTATTCCCCTTCTCCCTCCCTCTCCCTCTCACCCCTATTCCCTATCTAGAGGTAATTTTCCTCCCATGCTCACCCTCCCTACCGCACTTTGAGTCACACCCCTTATATCAGAGAAAACATTTGGCATTTATTTTGGGGGGATTGGCTAACTTCACTTAGCATAATCTTCTCTGATGCCATCCATTTCCCTGCAAATGCCATGATCTTGTTCTTTTTTAGTGCTGAGTAATATTCTATTGTGTATAAATGCCACATTTTTTAATCCATTCATCCACTGAAGGACATCTAGATTGGCTCCACAGTTTAGCTATTGTGAATTGTGCTGCTATAAATATTGATGTGGAGGAAGTCAAACAACAACAAGTGCTGGCGAGGATGTGGGGAAAAGGGTACACTTGTACATTGCTGGTGGGACTGCAGATTGGTGCAGCCAATTTGGAAAGCAGTATGGAGATTTCTTGGAAAGCTGGGAATGGAGCCACCATTTGACCCAGCTATTCCCCTTCTTGGTCTATTCCCTAAAGACCTAAAAAGAGCATGCTACAGGGACACTGCTACATCGATGTTCATAGCAGCACAGTTCACAATAGCAAGACTGTGGAACCAACCTAGATGCCCTTCAATAGACGAATGGATAAAAAAAATGTGGCATTTATACACAATGGAGTATTACTCTGCATTAAAAAATGACAAAATCATAGAATTTACAGGGAAATGGATGGCATTAGAGCAGATTATGCTAAGTGAAGCTAGCCAATCCCTAAAAAACAAATGCCAAATGTCTTCTTTGATATAAGGAGAGTAACTAAGAACAGTGTAGGGACGAAGAACAGGAGAAGAAGATTAACATTTAACAGGGATGAGAGGTGGGAGGGAAAGGGAGAGAGAAGGGAAATTGCATGGTAATGGAAGGAGACCCTCAGGGTTATACAGTGGAGGAGGTAGAGAGAGAGGAGGGGAGGGGAGGGGAGAGGTGGGGAGGGGGGAGGGTGGAGGATGGGAAAGGCAGTGGAGCACAACAGACACTAGTATGGCAATTTGTAAATCAATGGATGTGTAACTGATGTGATTCTGCAATCTGTGTATGGGGTGAAGGTGGGAGTTCATAACCCACTTGAATCAAAGTGTGGAATATGATATGTCAAGAAATTTGTAATGTTTTGAACAACCCACAATAAAAAATTAAAAAAAAAAGAAAAAAAAAAAAAAAAAGAAAAAAGAAAAAAATAAAATAAAAAGGGCCTATGGAAATGGCTCAGGGTTGGGAGGCTGGCTAATAGCTATGACACCCTCTGAATAAAGGATAACCAATAAAAAAAAAAAAAAAAAAATATTGATGTGGCTGTGTCTCTGTAGTATGCTGTTTTTAAGGCCTTTGGGTCTAGTCCGAGAAGGGGAATAGCTGGGTCAAATGGTGGTTCCATTCCCAGCTTTCCAAGGAATCTCCATACTGCTTTCCAAATTGGCTGCACTAATTTGCAGTCCCACCAGCAGTGTATGAGTGTACCTTTTTTCCCTGCATCCTTGCCAACACTTTTTGTTGTTTGTCTTCATTATGGCTGCCATTCTTACTGGGATGAGATGATATCTTAGAGCAGTTTTGATTTGCATTTCTCTGATTGCTAGAGATGATGAGCATTTTTTGTATATTTGTTGATTGATTGTTTATCCTCTTCTGAAAGTGTCTTTTCAGGTCCTTGGCCCATTTATTGATTGGATTATTTGGTTTTTTTGGTGCTTATCTTGTTGAGCTCCTTATATACCCTAGAGATTAGTGCTCTATCTGATGTGTGAGGGGTAAAAATTTGTTCCCAGGATGTAGGCTCCCTGTTCACCTCACAGATTATTTCTTTTGCTGAGAAAAAAAAAAACTTTTTAGATTGAATCCATCCCATTTGTTGCTTCTTGGTTTTAATTCTTGTGCTATAGGTGTCTTATTAAGGAAGTTGGGGCCTAGCCCCACATGATAAAGATTAGGGCCTACTTTTTCTTCTATTACATGCAGAGTTTCTGGTTTAATTCCTAGATTCTTGATCCATTTTGAGTTAACTTTTGTGCATGGTGAGAGATAGAGATTCAATTTTATTTTGTTGCATATGGATTTCTAGTTTTCCCAGCACCATTTGTTAAAGATACTATCCTTTCTCCAGTGCATGCTTTTGGCACCTTTGTCTAATATAAGATAGTTGTAATTTTGTGGGTTAGTCTCTGTGCCCTCTATTTTGTACCATACCAGCCCGTTTTGGTGCCAATACCATGCTGTTTTTGTTACTATTGCTCTGTAGTATAGTTTAAGGTCTGGTATAGCGATACCACCTGTTTCACTCTTCCTGCTTAGAATTGCTTTAGCTATTCTGGGTCTCTTATTTTTCCAGATGAATTTCATGATTGCTTTTTCTATTTCTATGAGGAATGCCATTTCCTCCTTTCTAATATTAACATGATTTTAAACTTTGTTAGCTTAATAGATTAAAATGTAATTTATTGCTACTTTAAATTTCAAAACTAGAAACTGTAAAGAATTTCCTTTTATATATTTATTTATTTATTATTAAATTATTTATTCTAATTTGTTATACTAAAGGTGAAAGGTTGGTATAAAATATACCATTCATTTCATATTACACATATACAGCACAAATTTTTTAAGTCATTGATTGAACACATATATCTTCACACCATTTGTGTCTTATACATGTACTTAGGGTAATGATGTCTAACTCATTCCACCATTATTCCTATCCACTTTCCTCCTTCCTGCTTCTCCCTCCCCTTTTCCCTATCTAAAGTTCCTCCATTCCTCCCATGCTCTGCTCCCCATCACCATTATGAGTCAGCATCCTCATATCAAAGAAAACATTCGGCCTTTGGTTGTTTGGTTTTGGCTTACAAAGAAAATCTTAGTAAATAAAAAAAAAGTAGAGATACTACCCTGCATTCTATCAGAACACAATGTAATTAAATTAGAAATCAATGATAAAATAAAAAATAAAAGCTACTTCAACACCTGGAGACTAAGTAATATACCATTGAATGAATAATGGATTGCAAAAGACATCAAGGAGGAGATTAAAAAATTCTTAGAGGTAAACAAGAACACCGATACAACATATCAAAATATCTGGGACACTATGAAGGCAGTTCTAAGAGGAAAGTTCATGCAAGAGTTCATTCCTTCAAAGAAGAAAAAGTCATAAGTGACCTAACATTACATCTCAAAGCCCTAGAAGAAGAAGGACAAATCAACTCCCAAAGCAGTAGGAGACAGGAAATAATCAAAATCAGAGCTGAAACAAAAGAAACAATTGAAAAACTTGACAAGACAAAAGGTTGGTTTTTTGAAAAAAAATAAAGTTGATAAACCATTAGTCATGCTAACAGAGAGAGAAAACTCAAATTACTAATATCTGTGATGAAAAAGGAAATATTATGATGGACATTACAGAAATACAGAAGATAATTAGAAATTATTTTGAAAATTTGTACTCCAATAAAATAGAAAATATTGAAGGCATCAGCAAATTTCTAGAGTCATATGATATGCCCAGACTAAATCAGGATGATATACACAATTTGAACAGATCAATTTCAAGCAAGGAAATAGAGGATGCCATCAGAAGCCTACCAACCAAGAAAAGCCCAGGACCAGATGGATACACAGCTGAGTTTTACAAGACCTTTAAAGAAGAACTAACACCAATATTCCTCAAACTATTTTATGAAACAGAAGAAGAGGGAACACTTCCAAACTCATTCTATAAGGCCAATATCACCCTGATTCCAAAACCAGACAAAGACACATCAAAGAGAGTAAACTTCAGACCAATATCTCTAATAAATATAGATGCAAAAATTCTGGAAAATTGAATACAAAAATATATCAGAATGATAGTACACCATGATCAAGTGGAGTTCATCCCAGGGTTGCAAGGTTGGTTCAACATACGGAAATCAATTAATGTAATTCATCATATCAATCGACTCAAAGATAAAAATCATATGATCATCTCAATAGATTCTGAGAAAGCAACTGATATAATACAGCATCCCTTCATATTCAAAACACTAGAAAAACTAGGGATAATAGGAACATACCTAAACATTGTAAAGGCTATCTATGCCAAGCCTAGGGCCAACATCATTTTAAATGGAGAAAAATTGAAAGCATTCCCTCTAAAAACTGGAACAAGACAGGGATGCCCTCTTTCACCACTTCTATTTAACATAGTTCTTGAAACTCTAGCCAGAGCAATCAGACAGATGAAAGAAATTAAAGGAACATGGATAGGAAAAGAAGAACTCAAATTATCACTATTTGCAAGTGATATGATCCTATACCTTGAAGATCCAAAACATTCCACCAGAAATCTCCTAGAACTAATAAATGAATTCAGCAAAGTAGCTGGATATAAAATCAACATCCATAAATCAATGGCATTTTTGTACATCAGTGACAAATTTGCTGAAAGAGAAATTAGGACAATCACCCCATTTACAATAGCCTCAAAAAAAAAAAAAAAACAACTTGGGAATCAACTTAACGAAAGAGGTAAAAGGCCTCTACTATGAAAACTACAACACACTAAATTAAAAAATTAAAGAAGGCCTTAGAAGATGGAAAGATTTACCTTGTTCTTTGATAGGCAGAATTAATATTGTCAAAATGACCATACTACCAAAAGCACTATACAGATTCAGTGCAATCCCAATCAAAATCCCAATGACATTCCTTATAGAAATAGAAAAGGCAATCATGAAATTCATCTGGAAAAATAAGAGACCCATAATAGTCAAAGCTATTCTTAGCAAGAAGAGTGAAGCTGGTGGCATCACTATTCCAGACCTTAAATTATACTGCAGAGCAATAGTAACCAAAAAAAGCATGGTATTGCCACCAAAATATACCTGTAGACCAATGGTACAAGATAGAGTGTCTAACCCACATAACTACAGTTATCTTAGATTAGACAAAGGCACCAAAAATGTCCACTGGAGAAAAGATAGCCTCTTCAACAAATGGTGCTGGGAAAACTGGAAATCCATATGTAACAAAATGAAATTAAACCCCTATCTCACCATGCACAAATCTCAACTCAAAGTGGATCAAAGACCTAGGAATTAAACCACAGACCTTGCTCCTAATGGAAGAAAAAGTAGGCCCTAATCTCCATCATGTTGGATTAGTCCCCAACTTTCTTAATAAGATTCCTATAGTGCAAGAATTAAAACCAAGAATACGTAAATGGGATGGACTCAAACTAAAAAGCTTCTTCTGAGCAAAGAACAATCAGTGAGGTGAATAGAAAGCCTACAGAATGGGAGCAAATCTTTATCACAAGCACATCAGATAGAGCACTAATCTCTAAGATATATAAAGCACTAAAAAACCTTAACACCAGAAAAAAACAAATAGCCCAATCAATAAATGGGCCAAGGAACTGAACAGACACTTCTCAGAAGATATACAATCAATCAACAAACATGAAAAAATGTTCAACATCTGTAGTAATTAGAGAAATGCAAATCAAAACTACTCTAAGATTTCATCTCACTACAGTCAGAATGGTAGCTATCAAGAATACAAACAACAATAAGTGTTGGTGAGGATATTGAGGGAAAGGCACCTCACACATTGCTGGTGGGACTGCAAATTGGTACAACCACTCTGGAAATCAGTATGAAGATTCCTTGGAAAACTTAGAATGGCTTCACCATTTGACCCAGCTATCCCTCTCCTTGGTCTATACCCAAAGGTCTTAAAAACAGCATACTACAGGGACATAGTCATATCACTGTTTATAGCAGCACAATTCACAATAGCTAAATTGTGGAACCAACCCAGATGCCCTTCAGTAGATGAATGGATAAGGAAACTTTGGTATATATACACAATGGAACATTACTCAGCAATACTCTTTATTAAAAGAGAATAAAATCATGACATTTGCAGGTAAATAGATGAGTTGGGGAATTTAAGGCTAAGTGAAGCAAGTCAATCCCAAAAACCCAAAGGCCAAATGTTTTCTTTGATATGAGGATGCTGACTCATAATGGTGATGGGGGAGCAGAGCATGGGAGGAATGGAGGAACTTTAGATAGGGAAAAGGGGAGGGAGAAGCAGGAAGGAAGAAAGTGGGTAGGAATGATGGTGGAATGAGTTAGACATCATTATCCTAAGTACATGAATGAAGACACAAATGGTGTGAAAATACTTTGTTTACAATCAATGACTTGAAAAATTGTGCTCCATATGTGTAATATGAAATGAATTGCATTCTACCATCTTGTACAACAAATAAGAATAAATAACCTAATTTTTAAAAAAGAAGACAAAACAGCAGAAGAAATGTGTATTAGGAGTGATAAGTGTTTTTAAAATACTAGAAAGCAAATAAGATGGCGGCAGGGTGTTGTATGAAAGGAGAGAAGGATAGCACTCCCCTTGACAAAGATGGAAGAGGCCCTTGGGCCTGACAACACACATACAGTTAAGGCACAGCCACCTACTTATGGCATCTAACCATCATTTTTTCTCTAGCAATTAAAGAAATGCAAATCAAAACTACTCAAAGATTTCATCTCCCTCCAGTCAGAATGGCAATCATCAAGAATATAAGCAACAATAAGTGCTGGGGAGAATGTGGTGAAAAAGGTACACTGATTCATTGCTGGTCGGACTGCAAATTTGTGCAACCTCTCTGGAAAGCAGTATAGAAATCCTTAGAAAACTTGGAATGGGGGCTCAGGATATGGCTCAAGTGGAAGCGTGCTTGCCTGGCATGCGTGAGGTACTGGGTTCGATCCTCAGCACCACATAAAAATAAAATAAAGATATTGTGTCCACCTAAAACTAAAAAATAAATATTAAAAATAAAAACTTGGAATGGAACCACCATTTGACCCAGCTATTTCACTCCTCAGTCTATACCCAAAGGACTTAAAATTAGCATACTACAGTGAAGCAGAAACCTCAATGTTTATAGCAGCTCAATTCACAATAGCTAAACTATGGAAACAACCTAGATGCCCTTCAAAAGATGAATGGATAAAGAAATTGTAGTATTTATATACAATGTAATATTACTCAGCCTTAAAAAGAATAAAATTATGGCATTTATGGGTAAATGGATGGAGTTGGGTAATATCATGGTAAGCAAAATAAGCCAATCCCCCTCCAAAAGGCCCAATGTTTTCTCTGATAAGTGAATGCTTTGCATAATTTGGGGGTGACATGAGAAGAATGGAGGAAGTTTGGATTAAGCCGGGGCGGGGGCGGGGGGGTGAGGAGGGGGGAAGAGAGTGGAATGAGATGGACATTATTATCCTATGTATGGATATGATTGCATGAATGGTATGACTCTTCATCATGTACAACCAGAGAATTAAAAAGTTGTGCTCTATTTGTGTAAAAAATAAAATTAAAAAAATTAAGATGAAATAAAACCTTTTTCTAAATCAAAAAAGAAAAGGAAAAGGTGGTGGCAGAGATTCCTACAGTCCTCATGAGAAAAGCACCTGATACTAAGAATGATGACTGAAGACTAAACTTTTATGCATAAATGAATATTAAGATCAATATTTTTTTAAAGGCACTCTTTGATTTTTCTCAAGCTTCCTGTAGACTTGCACAGGTCACCCCTCATCTTGTCACAGTCCACTCATTCTTCAGCTCACTGTACCGTGGCTTCTGCCCACTTCTGCATGGAACTTCCTCTACCAGTAACCTCCAGGCTGTCCCAGAAAGCAGTCACGTACTTCCTCCTGCCTCTCTGATCCTCACCCATCAATCCTGCAGAGTGACCTTCACCAGCTCTCCATCGTGGTCTCTGATTCATCACCCCATTCCACCTCAGCTCAGGACCACCTCTTTAGATCTCTGACTGCAGCTATCAGTAAGTCCTGGCTGTGTGTCGGAAGTCGATGATCCCAGCTTGCCTGCCTCAGGTCTGGATGTCTTCTTAAACTTTAGGATCCCTCTGCCCATCTACCTGCTGACATGTTTTCCTGGTCTTCCACTGACCCCTTCAACTCCTGATGTGTAAGATGGAACCCTCACCTGGCTAGGCACTCGACAGTCACTTCTAAATTGGTGGAACTAGAAGCTAGAAATTAGTCAGGCACAGGAATTCACTGAGGGTGGGGGGAAAGGCAAGTCAAGGAAGATTGATGGTGATTTTTAGAAGGGAATGTAGAAGGGAAAGGAGACAATAATGAGCTGTGTCTGGTATCTGGGTGTGGGTGGGTGAGGAGCCAGTGGCCAGGAAAGAGGTGAAGAAGAAGAGATGGAGTTAGGTGGAGATATCAGAGATATCACGTCCTCAACTGAATACATATAAATTGACCAGAGACACCTGGGACAGGAAACAGGTAAAGGAATTGGCTGTCAGTGAACAAATTGTTTCGCTATCTTTCCATGATATCTGTTACAGAAATTTCGACTTCTGCAGCAAAAACTTGCAACCCTCAGATATCCACGAACCAATCTCCAAGCCTTACATGGTTTAGAGCAGTCCAATATAGTGTAGTTGTAGAAAAAGCCATCTGGAAGAGAAGAACATTCACATTAGTGCCAGAAACTAAAACTTGGCCTCAAAGTAAGAGACTTTCCCACACACCAAGTCTGGTCTTCAAACTAGAAACATATCCACTTCCTGGCAAGGGCTCCCTCATATTTCTCAGTAGCATTCCTTTTTTTTTTCTTTATCTTTTCCTTCTTTGTGGTTATTTTTTTAACTTATTGTTTTAGATACCTTTTAAAGTGAAAGAATAGATATCCCGCGTTCTGCATTCGCCGCCCTCCTTCAGGGTGCAGTTGCCTTTGCCTTCCACACATTTGCCATTCTTGAAAATGTTGCAGACCATACACACTGTGGCGTGAGCTGAGAAAAGGGGACATGAAGACTGAGCCCAGGTATGAACCCACAGGGAGAAACATGGGTAGGACACACATTCAGGCACAAAGCATGGCCCTAAGTACTCCATACACAGTTTGGGCAAGAACTACATTAGATTGATTTCACTAAATCTTAAGGATATGGAAGCTCTGACCTGTTGAACTCAAATTAC
The DNA here is from genome assembly GCF_047511675.1 of Marmota flaviventris. Classification (NCBI taxonomy): domain Eukaryota; kingdom Metazoa; phylum Chordata; class Mammalia; order Rodentia; family Sciuridae; genus Marmota; species Marmota flaviventris. The sequence continues at coordinate 110,077,362 of NC_092506.1, read as the reverse complement.
ATTAAGCATAAACAAATTGGTTTAAACTTTTAATATGCAAATTTGTGGTATGTTAACAATTTCCCATGAAAATTATTTTTTAAATAATAAATAACATTTAATAAGAAAATTAGATGCTACTTGTTGGTATGAAAATACTTGGGGGGGGCGGGGGCTGGGGATGTGGCTCAGTGGTAGAGCACCTGCCTGGCATGTGTGATGCACAGGGTTCGATTCTTAGCACCACAAATAAATAAATAAAGATCCATTGACAACTAAAAAATATTAAAAAAAGAAAAGAAAAGAAAATACTGGGAGGTGAGATGTAAGGAGATAGGATGGAGCAACTTCAAGTCTTATACTTAAACAACAATGAGAGATTCTGCCTCCCTAAATCTCATTCCCTAAATCCAAGCTAATCTCCTCCTAGTACTATTACTGTGCTCACTCTTCAAATTTAGGGAAAATTTATGACATGAGAGATACCCCCTTAGTATAGTGCTATGAGCAGAACAAGGTCTGAGCAGCTATGTATAGCTATTGTGAGTCCAGAATCCATGGAGAAGTGGATTGGGCACAGGACTGTGCTGGCTTGAAAGTTGGGAGGAATATTTGAGTGCACACACGTTTTACAGCACAGCACAGTTATCCACATGACATTCACCTATAAGTGGAAAACGATGCATGTGCTATAAAAAACTGGTTGAAGATAAGCCATTCAGTGACCTCTTCCTGCTACATGGCTAGCCTAGACAAGGAAAGTCTTAAGCAATCATTGCCTGCCTCTTGGGGTCAGCCAGGCAGACTCTATGCCCTAAATTGACAAGAACACCCCTACCCAACCTCTCCTAGGGAGAGAGGAACCCCCCTCTGAGATCTGGGAAAGAGACCTCAACTCTGCCCTGCTAGGCATCCAGGTGAGCTCAGCACACACACAGACCTCCAATTCTTGATGGTCAGATCATCTCAGAATCCTGCCCTTGGCCTCCTCCCCTCAACATGCACTAACTCCCCTGCATAGTCAGATCATCATCCTGAGTCTGCTCCCCAGCCACCTTCACCCTCTGGACCACACCTTGGAAGAACACAACAGGCAAAGGACCCAGCATCAGGAGCAGGAGAAGGAACTTGTCCATCTCAGTCTGGGATGGCAGAAGATGCAGCGGGGCAACTGAGAGTGGGCAGCCAAGTGCCCAGGAAGGACCAGGAAAGCTGCTCTTGTGCACAAGCGAGAACCGGCTGGAGGATCTGCTCTGAGCTGCTCCCAGGCTGTGGGCAGGCACTTCCTTTTACCCCCTCGCCAGTGGGTGTTTTGCCACCACCCAGGTTCAGGACAGCTTCCCACAGAGCCAGCCCTTTTGGAGATTCTGAGGACAGAGGCTGTCCTGGAGCCCCTTCCTGTTCCTTTGTAGGTGCAGGCCAGGGTGTTCATTTCCGCTCTCCTCCCTAGGGTTGAGCCCATAGTCAGGACCATGACCCTCCCACTCCAACTTGGGGTTGGCAACTGTGGGGGATCCCAATAGCAGACTTTGCTCTGTAGTTCCTATAAACCAGGATCTGCATCCACTGCCACCGTGCAATATCTCATTTATGATGAATCTTCAGCCTGTCACACACAGTCAAATAAGCAGCAAATAGCATCCAAACAACAAATGGAACAGGGACCTGATAGGGCCCAGGCTATTTTATAAACCAGTCCTTTGGCCCTTATTTGTCTCCACGTCAAACTCTCAGATGCAGCTGACCAAAGTGAAGTTTGGTTGATGGAGGTTCTTAGCCAGAGCTCTACACTCAACAGAAAGGCTGTGAGTTTCCACACACACGTCCTCATAGGCCTGGCCTAAGAAGATGTGGCACCCAAATCACTCAGGGTGTCCAATATGTTTCAAAATGTTTAATTACAATTTTCTACTGATATGCTCTAAAGTGTCTTCAGACTCCTCATCATGCTTCATAAAATAACCAAGACCCCAGGCTCTCAGCATGCCTGGTCATCCAGCCAGCGGAGGTGAAAGACCATGGAGCAAGTCCACAACTGTGCAGGCACCACAGAGCATGTCCCAGCTGGCAGGGGCAGTCTTGTGTCCCCTCCCTCCTCTGCCCTCTAGACGACCCTTTATGGAAGGGCCCTTCACAGTCAGGCTCACCTGTGAGCAGAGCGCTCTGCCCAACACATGCCTGACGGACAGACGGAGGACTCAGTACTGCTTGCCAACTACACAAAGACAATAGGACAGATGGGTGAGTGCAGGATGGCTTGTGGCCAGGAAGCTACCACTGGAGAGTGAGCACCAGGATCCCCCATGCATCACTGTCTGAGAGTCTGGGTGCACTCCACACCTCGAGAGCACAGCTCTGGTGCACGAAAGCTCCCCTTCCCCACTGTCCAAAGACAATGGTCAATAGTGTGCAGAGCAGACACTGCAGGAGTGGGGGGGGGCATGAGTGGGGTGCTATGATGGCATGGTTTACCCAGACCCAAAACTGACAGTGTACTGTCACCACTCACCAGTGTGTTCAGCATGTGCCTCCAACAGTGACTCTGGAATTCCAAGGGTTCTCACAGTTTCCTTTCCTGTCGCCACATCATAAGTGTGCCTTAAAAGGAGATACAGAAGTAGAAAATAAGAGTAAAGGATGTCAGCAAATTTTCATTGGAGCTACCACTGAACAAATTTATTCTATAGGGTTATTTTACCAGCAATATTGTATCTTCTCAAACTTGAAGAATGCAGTAAAAATAATAATATCAAAAAGGAAATGTCAACTGGGAATGCTGGGCAAAGAGTACACAAAAAGAAAAACCATGATACACAAGGCCCTGGGTGCAATCCCCAGCACTGCAATAGATAAATAAATGAATAAATTAGAATGAGCCATTCAAATCTTGTGGAAATTTATTTATGTATTTATTCACGTATGTTTCTCAAAAAGACATCTGAGATAGCCAACTTATAAAAATAATTATCTTAGAATGATATTGGTCAAATTATCTTGTCATATTGTATGCATGTATAAATATGTAACAATTAATTCCACCTATTATGTATAATGTGAACCAATTTAACAAACTGGAAAAAATTTCATTTTGGCTCACAAGTTTGGCAACTCAATCCATGATCAGCTGACCTTATTTCCTTGGGCCTTTGGTGAGGCAGCACATCATAAAGGAAGCTATGGCAGAACGAAACTGCTCACCCCTTGGCAAGGGAGTAAAACAGAGAAAGGAAGAACCAGAGTCTTAAAAAACTTGTGAGGGCCCCCAATGATCTAAAGACCTTTCACTAGGTGCCCCCTCTTAAATTTTCCACCACCTTCCAATGGAAACAAGCTGTACATGAAGACTTTAGTACCTGGGCTTTGGGGCAACACTTATCCAAACTACAACATCATTGAACATCCTGATGGGGTTCCTAAAAAGAGGATAGTAGTGGATCCTTTACTCTGGAATACTTTTAGCATGATGGCTCTAATCTGTGTAAGTTGCTTATGATAAGCAACTTAATTTTAAATTTTAAAAATGATGGGAATGGTTCCACTAGAAAACGTCTGTTACAGGTATCTAATAATAGTCATGTAAAACATGTGTTTCATACCTAAGATTTCTCAATGCAATTTGTATCTGATACCATGTATGAATCTGACACTATGTATGAATCATTCAAAAACTGTATCAGTTAAGTCTTTACCACCAAAAGCCATGATCACCTCACAGCAGAATATCCTGCCTCAGATTCTGATGCCTTCCCTGCCCTTCATGTACTTGTCTCCAGAAACTTCCCAAACATATTTCCATAATGTATATGGGTTTATACAGGAGAGTAATTGTTATTTTAATGGCAGAGTTATGCTGGATAGTACATAGCCATAAATGAGACATTTTGAAAGTTTTGTGGCTATTCAGAAGTAAAGTTATGTGTGTGGCCAGGGGATGAGGGGCCCTTGAAGAATCAGGAGCTTCACTGATGTCATATACTAAATGTAGGAGAGACTAATAGTCCTGTTTCATGCCTCTACTCCAAGCCTAATTGCTTAACTATCCCATTTACTCCCCCAAAATGTCTGGAGCCCAGGGCATATTACACTCAGAGATCACAAAGCACAATCTCTCTCCCAGAGCACAACCTCCTCCTCTCATTCTTCCAGACAGTGGGTGTCCAGGGCCCCTACAAATTTCCAGGCCCACACCAACCACATCAGATCTACCAGTGAGACATTTAGGCTGAGGCCCAGTGAGTGCCCTGGTCAGAACACAGACTCCTAAATCTAATTCATCTAGCCTTAAAGCCTGGTTCTACCACTTACTGGCTATGAGGCCTGGCAACAAGTTGTTGTATCTGTATTCCTCAGTTTCCTCAAGGAAATAGAGAAAATAATGGCACTTACATCTTAAGTTTGTTGTTAGAAATGCTTGATATTATTGCGTAGGTTTCTTAGCCAATATGTAATACAAATGGTTTCTTCTCTTCTTCATATTATTCTTCTATTTTATTATAAACAACACATCCCCCACCAATTTTTATTTTGTTTTACTTGTTTGCTTATTTATTTTGGTGCTGGGAATTGGACTCAGTGCCTCATTCATACTAAGTATATGGTTTACTAAATTTGGGCTCTAGCCCAAAATTCATATTTCAATTTGGGACTGGGAAGCAAAGGGATCCTAAATATAGGGACCACCTTTCTCTTTTGTGAACTTTTGCTTATCCTAGCAGCCATTCTCAAAGTTACCTCACTCCCATGCACACATACTGATTCATAAAGTCCTTTGTACTCTTATCAGGCTTTTACAGAGACATCTATTTCTTCATCTAACACGACACAGGAAGCATGACTTTCTTTGCCAGCAAAAACAGAACCCAGCTCCCAACTCTATTCCATCTCAAGTTCTCCCACCCCTGGTCTATCTTGAGCAGTCACCGTCTCATCCCAAGGCCACAGGACAAGGCAATGAGCACTCTACTTCCAAGTGGCTTCCCATTAAGGAATACTGTAATATGGTGTGGCTATGGTTTGAATTTATTCCCCCAAAGTTTATGCATTTGGAAATGATCCCCATTTCAACATTGTTGAAAAATGAAACCTTTAAAAGGTGATTAGGTCATTTTGGCTTTGCCCTCACAAATAGGTTAAGGTCATTGTCATAACCATGGGTCCTTATTGGGAGTGGGAATTGTTATAAAACTGAGTTTGGTTCCTTCTTGCTCTCTTGCCTTTTTGCCTTCCACCATGGGACAACACAGCAAAAAAACAACACTTGCCAGATGTAGGCCTCTTGATCTTGGACTTCCTGGCCTCCAGAACCATGAAACAAATAAATTTCTGTTCTTTATAAATTACCCAGTCTCAAAAAAAAATTTACCCAGTCTGACACATTCAGTTAAAGCAGCACAACACAGACTAAGATGGCAGATTTGCCACAAGTGCACTTCATAGTTCTCAAATGACATCGGGAGATATGACATCTTCTTCCATTGCCTGATCACCTGGTCCTCAGGTATCTCTATTTACCAGTTGGTATGTTCTAATGGAGGAGTTCCTTCCTTAGGCAAGTTGAGTCTACCTTATCCATATATCCACTGGTCATAATCCCCATAACTCTCTGTATGGCTGTTTGCAAGCATCCTCACCACCTCCTCCACCAGCACCACTCTCATCCAAAGTCTGTTCAGCCTGGTATCCTTTACGCTGCCCTTGCTCTGCAGGCAAGTTTGTGTGATGCTTGTTCTACCTGAGAGTAGGTGGGGGTGGGAGCAGGAGGGATGGAGTGAGGCAGAAACAATGTGAGGGACCACAAGGCTTTGTGTGTCAGATTCCCAGCAGACATCATTAGGCTACAGATTATCTCCAGGATTATATGTCAAGAAGACAACAATGGGCTGGGGTGTAGCTCAATGATAGAGCATTTGTCTAGCACAAGTGAGGTACTGGGTTTGATTCTCAGCACCACATATAAATAAATAAAATTAAAGGTCCATTGACAACTAAAAAAAAATTTAAAAGAAGACATAACAATTGTAAATATTTATAACCCCCAAAATGGAGCATATATGTACATCAAACAAACCCTTCTCAATTTCAAGAATCAAATAGACCTCCACAATAACTTGGGTGACTTCAACTCACCTCTCTCACCACTGGATAAATCCTTCAAACAAAAACTAAATAAAGAAGCTATAGAACTAAAAAATACAATAAATAATTTAGACTTAACAGACATATACAGGATATTTCATTCAGCAATGACTAAATACTCTTTCTTCTCAGCAGCATATGAATACTTCTCTAAAATAGACTGTATTGTAGGCCACAAAGCAACTCTTAGCAAATACAAAAATATAGAGATAATATCTTGCATTCTATCAGATCATAATGGAATGAAATTAGAAATCAATGATAAAATTAAAAATAAAAGCTACTCTAATACCTGGAATCAAAATAAGACACTATTGAAAGACCAATGGATAGCAGAAGAAATCAGGGATGAAATTAAAAAATACTTAGAGGTAAATGAGACTAGCAGCCCAACATGTCAAAATCTCTGGGTCACTATGAAGGCAGTTTTAAGAGGAAAATTTATTGCATTGGCTCATTCATTAACAGAGTAGAAAGTCAACAAATAAATAACATAATATTACATCCCAAAGCCCTAGAGAAAGAAGAACAAATCAACAACAAAAGCGATAGAAGATAGGAAATTATTAAAATCAGGGCTGAAATCAATGAAATTGAAACAAAAAAATCAACGAAAAAAAGTGTATCTTTAAAAAATAAATAAAATTGATAAACCCTTAGCCATGCTAACAAAAATGAAAGAGAAAAGACTCAAACAACTAAAATCCATGATGAAAAAGGAAATATCACAACAGACACTACTGAAATAAGAAACTATGTTGAAAACTTAAACCTTAATAAAAAAGGCAATCTTGAGTACATCGACAAATTTCTAGAGACATATAACCTACCCAAATTGAATCAAGAGGACATAGAAAATTTACACAGATAAATTTCAAGCAATGAAATTTTTTTTAAATTATTTTTCCCTGATGTTCGTGAAGAGAGTGAGTACTTGAAACTGTGCCATCTGTCAAATGATCCTTTGGGCCCTCTGCTGGAAAAGTAGAATCAAGACTCAAATAATGCTTTTTTAATTGTATCCTCTAGTATTACAGATGTAGGACAGTACTGTTTCATACTCTGTGAATGTAAAACCTCTTGTACCTGTTTTAAGATATGTAATAGTGACCATGCTTTATCAGAGCTGTTGTTAATAATGTTACTCTAGAATGTTTTCTTTTCAGATGATGATTGAGAAGCTAAATTAAATGGTGCCAGCTATCACAACATAAGGGGGGGGGGACTATTGTTCACATACCATTTTCACCTCCCTCCAAAACAGGAAGTTCTCCCACCTCCCTCAAAAACAGAAAAAGTTTCATGAAGAAGGGGGCTTACTTTAAGGGACTCTCCAGAAAGGGAAATGGAACAGAGCTGAAGGTGGTCCTGAGGTGAGAGTCATTAGTGAAAGAGCCTGAGTTTTCCCGTAGGAGGCACTGATAGCAGACCCACCCTGCAAACAGTGGTCCTTGCCTCCACACAGAACTTGTATAAAGCTAAGTCCCAAGATAGCTTCCTTGGATTGGCAGCCTGCTACAGCATCCCTTCCTGAGGAGGGGAACACACTGTCAGTGCTGAGTATGACAGTGTGCTCTCTGCTCTGCCTCCTGGTGGTGAGTCTGGGTGAGCGCTGGCCTGCGAGTGAGGATGGTGGCGGTGTGGGAGTGGTCAAGGAGCTAAGCTGGCTCAGTGCAGACCTGTGTATGACCCCTGACCACCCAAGGAAGAATTGGCACTCAGAAGTCATGTACTATATTTTCATAAAATACATTTTTTAAAAAAAAGGTCTGAGACTGGATACAGTGTCATATACCTGTAATTCCATCTACTTGGGAGGCTGAGGCAGAAAAATTGCAAGTTGGAGGCCAGCCTGGGGAACTTAATGAGATCCTATCTCAGAATGTAACTCAGTAATAGAGCACACCTGGATTCCATCCTCAGTACAGAAGAAGAAGAAGGAGAAGGAGAAGGAGAAGAAAGAGGAGGAGGAGGAGGAGGAAGAGGAGGAGGAGGGGGAGGGGGAGGGGGAGGAGGAAAAAGAATAGTCGTAGGTGTATTAACACACACCTGTAATCCAAGCTCCTTGGGAGATGCAGGCAGGAGGATGACAGTTGAGAGTCTTCTAGGCTCTGCAATTTAGTGAAACCATGTCTCAAAAAAAAAATTTAAAATGGGGCAGGGGATTATAGCTTAATGGTAGAGTATCTCTGTGTTCTACCACCAGTACCACATGAAAGAGAGGAAGGGAGGGAGAGAGGGACGGGAAGAAATGGGAGGGAAATGGAGGTGAGAGGAGGAGAAAGGAATAGAAAAATGGGATGTTGCTCAGAGATTGAACACTTGCCTAGTATGTGAAAGGCCTAGGGTTTGACCCTCAGCACTGCAAAAACAAGCAAATAGATGAACAATAAATAAAATACTATATAAAAACAATAATATGGTGACCAACTCATTCTATTTAATACTAGGACTTTCTAGACTTACGGGATTTCAAAAAATCCCTATTTCCTATATATGTTTCCCATATATTTCGTGTATATAGTGATATATCTATTTCTATACATGACAATAAATATGGAAGAATAGAAACTAAAATATTACTATAATACTTATATTGACTAACTTTGGTCACTGGCTATTTTAAATTTTAATGCATGGTTTTATATTATTTTTAACTTGTTTACAGTGGCCAAGATTTTGTAGGGTTTTGTTTTGTTTTGTTTTTCACAGCAGTGTTGGGTTCACAGCAAAATTGAGTGGAAAATACAGAGTTCCAATACATCCTCTACCGTAACACATGCTCAGCCTCCCTCACTTTTCAACATCCTGCACAGAGTGGTACTTTTGTTACAATTGACAAAGCTACACAGACACATCATTATCACCCAAGTCCACAGCTTATTTTAGGGTTCAGTCTTGGTGTGGTACATTCTGAGTTGAGATAAATGTCAAAAGACTTGTGCCCACTAGGTTGTTACCAAACCAGGCTCATTTTGCCAGCCATACTATGTACCAGTAAGTGGATCAATGAGTTATTCAAAAGAGAGTTTATTCACAAGGCAGCCAAAGTAGAAATGGAAGACCCAACTCTCAAATCCACCTTCCTGAGGATAGGATGTGAGAATATTTATGGAATAAAGAAGAGGGCGATTTAATAAGGCATGGGGAAGAGTAATTGGAGGTGAAGGAATTAGTGGTCCATGCATGAATAATTATACCTCATGGCTCTTCATGGGACACTTGTTCAGAAAATGGCAGTATTAGCATGATGTATAGGTGTTTATGGCACCCTGCTGTTCAAAGGTCTCCCATCAGACACCTGTACAGGTTCAAGTAGAGAGTCAGTGTTTCCAACATAAACATCCTTTGAGTCCATGAAAAGCAACCAAGGCAACTGTTATCATCAATAACCCACACAACAGAGGTATAATCTACAGCAAACTAGTGGGATATTATTACTCAGCTGTGTGACCTCCAAAATTAGTGATTTTTAAAGTCAATTAAAAGCAAGTGAAGCTATAAGGTTTATTCAGGTCCCCTGCTCTGTTCTTGGTTTCCCAGTGACCAAGTTTTAATTTGCTAAATGGGGGAGTTGGTAAAATTACAAATTCTATTCATAGGCCCTGTCTTCATCATCTAACTTTCTTCCTAACGACCCATATGGCCTGAAGAAAGTGGGTTTGGTTATCAGTCTTTTTTGTGTTGGTGCTTTTGTGTTGCAACAGAGAGAAATGATCAGAACCAGACCTAGCCAGACTTGCTTGTCTTCCATCTCTTGTCTTTCTTGTTCTCATTATTAAAAAAAAAAAAAAAAAAATCAGGGGCTGGGATTGTGGCTCAGTGGTAGAGTGCTTGCCCAGCACATGTGAGGCCCTGTGTTCTATCCTCAGCACCACATAAAAATAAATAAAATAAATAAAGATATTGTGTACAGTTACAACTAAAAAATAAATATTAAATTTTTTAAAAAATTTCATGTAAAACATATTTAATCTTATCAATCCAAGCATCAAAATTAGCTTGTTGAAGTTTTTCATTAGAACTAAGATGTTTTAAACTAATTATAAGTGCACATTAATTAAAATCAGGAAAGACTTTTTAAAATGGATTCAATAATAAACTAAGTAATAAGAATATCCTTCACTTTCACATCAACTTCTGTTTTACAAGACAGATAAAGAATGGAAAGGAGGAATAGAGAAGGGAAAGAATGAAAAGAAAAAGAAACAGAAATTTATAAAAGATGATCAAGACAGGGACATAGAAAAGAGAAAAAATAAAGAAATTATAACGATGCAAAAAGAGTAATAAGATGATACAAACATGTCACAATAAATCTCATTATTATCATGTGTAATTATAATGTACAAATAAAAATTATTTACAAAATTTTTTAAAGAATAATAAGTTAAATAAAAGTTGGAATTCTTACATTCATAAGACAAACTTTCTACACTAATGAAACGAAAGATAAACAAATTTATTTTTGTCTAAAAACATGCCAAAATCTATTTTTGCCTAAAAGATCTGCCCTTTGATCAGCTCTCTCTCCAGCTGCTGCTCCACTGACTCATTCTCTTTCCATTCTCTCTTCCTTAAAGAGTTGGCCACATGCTTTCTGTCCATGTCTTCTCTGCTTACTCTTTAGTTCGCTCTAATCTGGATTCTGCCTCCACTTCTCACCTGAACTTGCTCTGACCTAAGTCATCAGTGATGACCAAAGTCATCCCCTTACAATTGGGCCCATCTAAGTCCTTGGACAATGTTACCCATCACCATCTCTTAGAACTTCTCTCTTGAACTCCAGATCCTGTTTCTTTTTGTTATTCTCATTCTGAGAGTGTTTCCTTCCACCAACCCTTTAACTGCACTGATCCTGCTGTTCCTGCCATCATCCCTTGGTTCCATGAGCACCCACCTACCTATCATGAATTTAGTAGCATATACATCCTTGGTTTACACGTAGCTACTTATGATCCCTAGCTGTGACGTTATCCCAAATCTTCACACTTGTTTCACCATCTCTCTGACCCATAATTTTTCACATAGTTGATAATGAATTCATTGTCTTTGCTGAGAAACTATGTTCCCTCCAGATTTAGAAAACAGGTAACAAGAATAGTAAAGAACTACAACAAGTGAAATATAAGAAAATGCAAATTGGGGAGAATAGATGGCTCTTTGGATAATAGAAAAGAAGCAGAGAGGCAGAACAGAAAAGGGTGTTTTATAGGCTCCAAGGAAGGAGACAGTGGCTATGGAGAGAAAAATCCACCCTAAAACAAAAAGAAATTCCTCGACAGAGTGAGCATATACTGCAGACTGGAACACAAGCTAGAAGAAACAGAGCTAAATAATATCTCAGACTTTTGAATTTTCCCGAGGAGGAAGCAAAAAAAGAGAACAACCTACGACTTCTGAGAAGAATTTGCAATCAGTTCCCTTTACCTTTCTGACATTGACCACTTAAAAAATTCTGGCAGACCATGCATATATGGTTGAGTCTGAGAGAACAGACTTGTCGAAGCCCAGCCCTTGGGTGGATAGACTAGAAATCCTCTGGCTGGGTTAAATTTAGGAATTTCAGATACCTTGGAATGAGCCTAAAAAGTACCCACTCTACACCATGAAATTCCTCCTTACAGTGCTTCCACTGGGACTTCAAAGTGTGGGCAGGGGTGCTTATACACAGGTTATTCCCACCTCCGTTAAGTAATAACCCTGACAAGATTCAAGTGTCCCAGACTTTAGCAGGTTAATTTCACAAGCAGTGAGAATGGAAAGAAGATAATTGAGGAGATGAGAAAACTTGGTCCACTTCAGACTTGCACATCCAAGGATCCCTGGGCAAATCAGGAAGCATAAGAAATCCAGGCCTGACGAGGAGCACCAATAGTGACCCTACATCTAGCTATAAGACAGACAGGCTTTTGACTCCTTGACCAAGACCTACCCATCTCCATGTGGGAAGAGTACACCTGCAATTGAAGTGCAATGAATGTGTTTGCTGTTGAAATGTAGCTTCGAGACAAGTCTTTTGGTAGCTCCCCCAAACAAAATGTTGCTGTAAGCCCTATCTTGTGAAAATGAACTGTCTCTGTCTTGCTGCAGCCCCACCACTTTAAATCACGAAGGGCCCCCACTTTCATCCTGCCTTTAGTCAATAACTCCCTGACAATGAGCTCTTCAGAAGGTCCTAAATCCCTGCTCAGCCAGAGGGACAGGGTCAGGGTTCAGGTTGCACAAAGTCCGTGTGACTCCCATTGCTACTGATCACATCAGCCTGGGACTCAATCCCCACCTTTCCTCTACCTCTGGCCTCCACCCCTTGCCCCATCCCAGCCTAGGGACTCACATACTAGTGAGGAGATAAAGAAATAAATAAAAAACAAAAAACAGGGAAGTCTCCCAGTACAAGAAGCAGCAGCAATAACTGATCTATCTCTTCTGAGGATATCAGGAAGAGGAGGGGAGAGATGGCTTGGGATAAGGAACCACACTTGAAAAGGCTGCAACAGCATGAGATAGGAGGAGACTGAGGGCTCCAGCCAGAATTGCCCCCATACCAGAGGCAAAAGCTTTCTCTTAGACACAGGCCTGTAGGTAGGCTCTGTAATGAACCAGGCCCTTTGGCCCAGTGGACAAAGGGTGCTCCCACGGTCTCTGCCAGCTTCCATGAGGTTGCCGTTGGATGAAGGGAGCCATGCTAGTTGGCCAGATATGCTGTCCTCCCTGTCTAGTAACAAACCTCTCCTAAGTATTCCAGAGCCCAATAAACTTGTCCAATAGAAGTACTCAAATGCCACTTGTCTGACCAAGGCTTGTGCAGAAATGCCTAACTCTTCTTGGTCTCACTTTTCTCACCTCCACTATCCATCTCCTCATTTGACCTCAGGCCAATATGGGACTTTCTAGGTTTCTGCCTATCAGGAGCTCCATGTATCTTAGCAAAACAGGGACACTCTGGGTCCTTCTCCTTCCTCTCATGCCTTTTTCCCATATTTTTTAAGAGGTCCCTACAAGTTCCCTCACTCTGTTACAGCTCCCCCAGTTCTGCCTCCACCTTCACACACAGCAGAACCTTTTGAAAAGGCTTTCTGTATCGCTGTTATCCCCCATCCATCCCTCATTCTCTTCCATGCTCTGCCAGCCCCAGTCAGGTCGCATTCCTCTTCCCTGCTGAAACTGTCCCTGCCAGGCTCCTCATTGACCTCCATGTTAGCAAATCCAGTGGTGACTGCTCTGTCCACATGTCCAGAGCCCTCTGCAGGCTTTATCCTTGTTGGCTCTTGCTTCCTTCCTGAAACCAGCTCTCCTCTGGGCTGCCATGATGCCACACACACACACACACACACACCCCTAGCTATAACTACCACCTCAGTCTTTCATGGAGAGGAACAAAGACGATATGTCAGTTCCACAGCTCTAAAAGAGATGTCCCACGTTTACAGGACCGTCTGTCATTTCCACGTATTGATTCATCAAACTCTCCTCCAGTGAAAAGTTCATGTGCCAAATTCCCACTTTCTTTCTGCTGCCTCCCTTGGGCATCAGTAATCTCATTTGCCAAGATGGTGAAATGAGAGCTTGTAGAGACCTCAACACCAACTTCTCTGACACTGCAAGGAGCTTTCTCCTCTCCAGGTTTCCTGACTGGGACCACCAATGTCTCCTTAAACAGAATACCCCAGCCTTCAGGCCTACGACTGCTACCCCCTTCACAAGCTTTGTGATAGAGCCAACCTCCCTCTAACTAATTTCTCTACTTCTCTACTTCCTCACTCACTCCACGAGCCACTGATGTCTGGTTCCTGCCACAATGACCAGTGACCTCCAGTCATCAGAGTCAGCTTAACTCTTGTCTGTCCTGGTCTCACAAGATCACTCAGATCCATGTCAAGTGATCTCTTGGCCTGACTCTGTTTCTTGGGATCTGACATCACTCCTTCTTGGTTCTCCTCCTTTCTGCATCAATCTCCGACTCCGTCCCCTTCACTCATCCCACAAATGCTGATCTCTCCAGTGTTTCTCCCTCAGTTCACAGCTTTTCTCAAACAGCACATGGGAAAGAAATCTCTTTAACTCTTATAATAGTGGTTCTTGGGATGCTCATAAATACTCTTGGGATATATGTGACCATCTATTTACAGGCTGATAGCCTCAAAACTATTGTCCTGGCATCTTTTGGGGTCCTCACACTTCTCTGTTTAACTTCTTGCTGACATCGCCATCTGGATATTCCTTTGATCCATCAGATTCATTATGTCCAAAAGAGAACTAACCAACCCACCCCAATATAAAGTTACTTTCTCCCTTAAATTCCGGCCTAAATGTGACCAATCACCTCCAAATCCAGTTCACTTCATCATGCTCATCTCTGGTCAATCAACAAGTCTTAACCCGCTAAACATTTTGTAAATCTGTTCTCTCCTTCACATATCTACTAATGATGTGTAATAACTTGGCACACAGAGTACCCTATGGCCTTGTCCGTATTTCCTCTCCCACTTTTTCCTGCTCACTGCTGTGTGGTTGCTCATGTACACTTTGCTCAGACCTAGTTCCTTGGTCTTAAAATACTTTCTTTCTACAATGTCTTGCCCTCCACTCTTTTTTTTTTTCATGTTTTTTTATTAGTTGTTCAAAACATTACAAAGCTCTTGACATATCATATTTCATACATTAGATTCAAGTGGGTTATGAACTCCCATTTTTACCCCAAATACAGATTGCAGAATCACATCGGTTACACATCCACATTTTTATATAATGCCATATTAGTAACTGTTGTATTCTGCTACCTTTCCTATCCTCTACTATCCCCCCTCCCCTCCCCTCCCATCTTCTCTCTCTACCCCATCTAATGTAATTCATTTCTATCCTTGTTTATTTTCCCATTCCCCTCACAACCTCTTATATGTAATTTTGTATAACAATGAGGGTCTCCCTCCATTACCATGCAATTTCCCTTTTCTCTCCCTTTCCCTCCCACCTCATGTATCTGTTTAATGTTAATCTTTTCTTCCTGCTCTTCGTCCCTGCTCTGTTCTTAGTTGCTCTCATTATATCAAAGAAGACATTTGGTATTTGTTTTTTAGGGATTGGCTAGCTTCACTAAGCATAATCTGCTCTAGTGCCATCCATTTCCCTGCAAATTCCATGATTTTGTCATTTTTTAGTGCTGCGTAATACTCCATGGTGTATAAATGCCACATTTTTTTTTATCCATTCATCTATTGAAGGTCATCTGGGTTGGTTCCACAGTCTAGCAATTGTGAATTGTGCTGCTATGAACATCGATGTAGCAGTATCCCTGTAGTACGCTCTTTTAAGGTCTTCAGGGAATAGTCCAAGAAGGGCAATAGCTGGGTCAAATGGTGGTTCCATTCCCAGCTTTCCCAGGAATCTCCATACTGCTTTCCAAATTGGCTGCACCAGTTT
Source organism: Marmota flaviventris (assembly GCF_047511675.1). Taxonomy (NCBI): domain Eukaryota; kingdom Metazoa; phylum Chordata; class Mammalia; order Rodentia; family Sciuridae; genus Marmota; species Marmota flaviventris. The sequence continues at coordinate 110,061,825 of NC_092506.1, read as the reverse complement.
GCAGTCCCACCAGCAATGTACAAGTGTACCCTTTTCCCCACATCCTCTCCAGCACTTGTTGTTGTTTGACTTCATAATGGCTGCCAATCTTACTGGAGTGAGATGGTATCTTAGGGTGGTTTTGATTTGCATTTCTCTGACTGCTAGAGATGGTGAGCATTTTTTCATGTACTTGTTGATTGATTGTATGTCCTCCTCTGAGAAGTGTCTGTTCAGGTCTTTGGCCCATTTGTTGATTGGGTTATTTGTTTTCTTATTGTTTAATTTTTTGAGTTCTTTGTATACTCTGGATATTAGGGCTCTATCTGAAGTGTGAGGAGTAAAAATTTGTTCCCAGGATGTAGGCTCCCTATTTACCTCTCTTATTGTTTCTCTTGCTGAGAGAAAACTTTTCAGTTTAAGTAAGTCCCATTTGTTGATTCTTGTTATTAACTTTTGTGCTATGGGTGTCCTATTAAGGAATTTGGAGCCCGACCCCACAATATGTAGATCAGAGCCAACTTTTTCTTCTATCAGACGCAGAGTCTCTGATTTGATATCTAGCTCCTTGATCCACTTTGAGCTAACTTTTGTGCATGGCGAGAGGAGGGGATTCAGTTTCATTTTGTTGCATTGCCCTCCACTCTTATCAACATTTGACTCTGAATAATCCTTCTACATTTTACTTAACCATCAACTTGAAGAAAGGTTTATTTTAGTTCACCATTTCAGCCCATGGTTGTTGGACCCTGTTGCCCTTGGGGTTGTAGCAGCACAGTACATCATGGCAGGAATATGTGGCACCTGGAGAGCATAGAGAGAGAAGGAAGGGAATGGGACCTAATATCCCCTTCGGGGTCACACTCCCAAGGACCTAGCTTCTGCTAACAAGACCCATTTCCTAAAAGTTCTACCTCCTCTCAAGAACATCCCTGGCTATGGACCAAGCCTTTGACACATAGGCCTCTGGGTAACATTGATTTTAGGAGGAAGAGATATAAGGCTGGGGGCATAGGGTGATAAGCACTTGGGGAATTTCTTGGGCAGCTGCAGATATTTGTTAAGAAACTTATAAAAAGGCTATTTTTAAATCAGGACTTACTTACGTGACTGGGGTCCATGCTTCTCCAAAGAAGGAAAAAATGTCTGATTGATATTTTGATTAGATTAAGGCTGCCTGAATACCTCATGGACACTGAATGCCTTATCAAGGATTGGGCAAGGGGCTGACTTCCTTAAACCTATAGATCTGTATAAACCCCTAGACAATAGCCACCATAGCCACTCTTTGGTATCCCTCTCTTGAGACCCCTCCCTCTTTGGGAGCTCTGCTTTCTTTCTATTACTCTAATAAATCCTGTTACTTTGCTCTCACCCTTGTGTCTGTGAATTTTATTCTTCAAATTCATGAGACAAAGAATCCAACCCCACACTCTGTGCTATATCAAGATCCAGACTATAGCACTTTGTTTTTTGTTTGTTTGTTTGTTTTATTTTGTTTGGTTTTTCTCAGGGGTCACTTTTTTTTTCCATTGATGAATCCCTAGCCCCTAAAATAGTACCTAGAACATAATAGGCCTCAATACCTGTGGGATGAATGAATGCTCACCACAATCACATAAAATTCACAATGTTGAAGATAGTGAATAATGTGCCAAGTAGGTGTTGGGGCCAGAGAAGAGCCCAGGCTGGTCCGTCACTTCAATGTGCTACACTTGACTATCTGGCCTTCATTTGCTTCTTTCTACTACTACTTCCTCTTTCCCTCTTTCCTGCTTCTCTTCCCATCTACATTTCTTTTCTTTACCTTTTCTACTTCCATATTTCTTTTTCTCTTTCACCTTTGTAGCTTCCAAATTCTACTTTGCTGTTTTGCAACCATTTTTTCCTTTGTCTCTCCACTCAAGGAGGTTCTGAAGTATAACACCCGCAGGAGTAGAGTACTCCAGTATTAATGAATGGGTCTCCACCAGACAAAAGGATGAAAGACTGATTTCTGTCACTTACACAGGATTTTTTTTTAACTGAATGATGATCATTGCCTATAGTTGTCTATTTCATTAAACAGCTGTGCCACCATTGATTTAAAATTTCCATGAGAAATTATACCCCAATTGGATGAGAAATTATATCCCAATTGTTTCAAATGTATGAATTGCCAAGATCATTTTTATGTCATGTGTAGCTAATAATAAAAAAATAAAAATAAATGGCTTGTATAAAAAAAATTCCCCATCACTGAATATTTATAGTTTCCTATTTTTTCCTTTTTTTGAGAATTTTTTTGATAGAAGAAATGTTATAATAAAAAAATCTTTTTTTCTCCTTTTTTACCAAATTATCCATTTAAAAGAGACAAAATAGTTAATACATGCAAAAAAGTTAAACTGTAAAAAATGGTATAGAGTTTTACATTTTTTAAAGCAAATTTCAACCTCAAGGCACCCCCTACCAATCTTCTAATTCTTTGTATATACTTCAAAAAATATTCTATGTTTATACAAGAATATAGGCTTATGGATTCCTACTTTTATGCAAATGATATTCTTGTAGGAATTATGAACTGCCAAAATTCAAATGCTGAAGCCTTCACCCCTCAGAATCTCAGAATAAACTATATTCACAGAAAGGGCCTTTAAAGGGGTAATGAAGTAAAATTTAGGCCATTAGGTCAGTCCTGATCCAATTTGACTGGTGCCCTTCTAATAGGATATTTGGACACATAAGAGATGCCAAATGTACATACACACAGAAGAAAACTCATGTGAAGACACAGCCAACTATAAAACAGGAGAGAAGCCTTAAAAGAAACCAGACATGCTGAAATCTTGGTCTTAGACTTCTGGCCTCCAGAACTGTGAAAAGATACACTTTTGTTCTGGAAGACACCCAGTGTGTAGTATTTAGTTATGGCAACCCTAGTGGCTCATGTAAATGTCATCTCATACCCCTCTTCTGTATCTTGTTTTTTCCTCTCAAAATACGTCCTAGTGAGTGCAAAAATACTTACCATGTTCATTTTAGTGACTATATAATATTACCTGATGGGGGTACACCATAAGTTATTTATTTATTATTCATTCATTCATTCATTCATTTTGGTACCGGGGATTGAAGCCAAGGACTCTTAACCATTCAGCCACATCCCCAGGCTTTTTTGTATCTTTTATTTAGAGACAGGGTCTCACTAAGTTGATAAGGCTGGCTTTGAACTCATAATCCTCCTGTCTCAATCTCCCAAACAGCTGGGATTACAGGTGTGTGCCACCATGCACAGCACCATGAGATATTTAACCAGCTACATATTTCCTTTGAAAAACAAAGCTTCAATTAATATTCATGCACAAAATTCTTTATGGATGTATATACATATGGTTATAACTATAGGATAAATTTGTAAAAATAAAATCACTGAGTCAAACAGTATGTGCACTTAAAATTTTGTAGACATTGTCAAATTATTCTCTAAATTATAACAATTTATAATAATCTATAAAGTGCTAACATTTGTTACACTAACCTTTGTCTATACACTATAAACTTTTGTAAGTTCACCAAACTAATGGTAGAAAAAAAATTATCTCTGTGATTTTAATATGCATATCTGTTTTTATTTCACAGAATTACTGAGATGACAGTTAATTATTTTGCACATATATTATTTATTAACAGAAAAAAAAATCTTTGTCAAGGAACAAAGACAAAAATGGGATTTTTTTTCAATTTTTTTATTTGTTCTTTTTAGTCATACATGACAGTAGAATGTATTTTGACATATTATATATATATATATATATATATATATATATATATATATATATGGAGTATAACTTTCCATTCTTGTGGTTGTACATGATGTGGAGTTACACTAGTTATGTATATTTACATATGAACATAGGAAAGTTATGTCCATACATTCTAGTGTCTTTCCTATTCTAATTCCCCTTCCTTATAAGAAGGAAAGAGAAAGGCAAGAGAGGGAAAGTCCTGTATCCTTGAACACATAAACAACGAAAATGGTTTTAGTTTAGTTCAGTTTATAGAATCACCAGAGACTCTGGTAAACCAATAAGATAAACCTATCGTGAATCATGCTTGTCAAGCTGACTGTTAAATGTGTCAGGCTTGTTATTTTTACCTTGCCTATTATAATTAGGTTCCCAATTTCCCTCTTCAGATTTTTAACATTTTGCATTTTCCATTCTGTGCATTTTTGGCTTCTGTTTATAACACAGCCCTCTGAGGTTTGGAAAATGAGACTGCCCATTCTCTACCATGTAGATAAAGATCTTATTATGTCTGGAATTTAACACAATTCAATGTCCAGGATCTCTCTCAACTGTGACAAGCTAAACAACCACCAAGGTCATTAAATCTAAATATATTTTCAGGAGCTAAAGATGAAAAGAGGTGTATTAGATCAGTACCCAACCTAGTTAGTTAACAGAAAACAGAGAATTTTAAAAAAGAGGAAACTTGATTCAGAATATGAGTTTCACACACAATGAAAGAGACAGAGAAGACAAGATGTAAAACACTGGCAAGGTTAACAGCACTCCTAGGTAGCTAGCGGGAGGAGATTGTCACTAAGTCAGGGCTGGATGACTCAGCACCAGCTGGAAATCTGCTGTCCTGTACTGTGGGCAGCACCACTGAGAGATACAGCCACTATCACAGTCACCGCCTAAGGCAGAAAGAGAGAAGGAAACTTTCCCCAGGGTCCCTCCTCCTACCTCCCGCACCAGAGGAAAATTAAGGAATGGAGCTGCAGGCAAATGGCCCCTGGGCAGTAGGAATGTGTTTTGAGTTGTGTGGTCAAAGAGCAAGAAAAATAAAAGGAATGAATTTTCTGGAATCTTGGGTTGAAGTACTCATTTTGCAAATATCTAACTATATGAGGTTGACGATATAAATGAGCTTTTCTAAGTTTTCTCCATCAGTTCAGATGAGATCATTTCTACCTCACTCAAAACATTGAGGGAAGAATGAAAATAAGAATCTGAGGCCAGGGATGTGACTCAATGGTAGGCTACTTGCCTACCATGCACAAGGCCTGGATTTGATCCCCAGCACTGCAAAAATAAAAATAAAATAAATAGAAATGAGACTCAGTGATGGATTAGAACGAGAGGCCCAAATAATAATTTCTAAAATGTGCATATGTATGTGTGTATATCTGTGTGTTTGTGTGTATATATGTATATGTTTCTGTGTGTGCATGTACATGTGTACATGTACATATATAAACACATATATTTCCTGGTTCTGTCCGCTTAAAGGGTCTAGAAGCAAATATACCCCAGTAGCCAATGAGCACACCTCATGTCTAAATCTTGGATTCTAGCACCACTTCCCACTAAAAAAAACAAAAAAAAAAAAAAAAAACTGTAGTTCCTCAGAGAAATGTATGATTTAAGAACTGGAGTATGAAAGGCATAAAGTAACTTAGCATATCTTCTTATGTCAAAAAGGATGGGCTCATAAAAAATGCAAGGGGCATGTCCCCAGAACAAAGGGGCCAACTGGAGGGGGCTCCCACAGGCCAAATGTGAGTAATGTGAAAACCAGAATAATTAATGATGGTAATGAATTATAAAACAATAAAAATATAAATCTTGAGTTTTACTGATAATAAATTGAGGTCAAAATAATGGGGGAAGAAGCAAGCTTTTCACTTACAGTTAATGTTTAGTGCCAGTTGATGAAATTAGAGATAGTGCTGGAGATAGGAATAAAATATATTTTTGTACCCATAATAGCAAAGCATCATCATGATCCTAATATTATCACACTTGGGTAAGTCTAAAGGGAGATTTTTTTTTATAACAAGCAGGACATTTGTATGATCTCAGAAGCAAGCGTATTCTCAGGGGTGACTTTAATGGAGAAATCAAACCTCATGACTTGTTGTTGAATCTCATCGGTGAGGGGCAGATAAACATCTTGTGGCCTGGACATGACTATGATAAGGACACAATATCATCACTCCTAGAATAATCTGTCCAGGAACATCTGATATGAATTTAATCATGAGGAAATATCATGAGACTTTGGAATAGCTCCACTACCTCACCTTCTGCCTCCTCCTGGTCTCTCCCCCAGGGTCTGTGACCATAGAATGCAAAGTCTCTGCTTTGTATTGCCAAAATGCATGCCTTCAGGGGAAGGGAACCTACACCCTGAAAAAGAATGAGTCCTGTGTGTGACTAAAAATCATGAAGAAAATAGAAGATGGAATTGCAGCCTACAAGGACTTTAGAATCCATCCCTGAAAAGCTAAAGCTAAACCAGCCCCCAAGAAGGATGGAAAGCAGCAAAATCCAGAGAGTTAAAGCCATGGGAGAAGAGAAGCAGAAGCACAGAATTTAGAGGACATTTTTCTTGAGGCACTAAGAAGTACCAATGGTAGTTTTTAGGTAAACAGAACATATATTTGTTGTATCTAATGAAAATGACTTTTAGTCTCTCACCATCTCTTGTTTTTTTTTCTTTT